>NC_056751.1:258075507-258375507 GCF_019279795.1 Protopterus annectens | reverse complement strand
GTGCAACAAAAAAAGTCTCCCACTGTAAGGAGGAAAAGGCTGACAAGCAAACAGTACATTACTCTGGTCACCTGCTGTGAGCTGTCAATCACATGCAGATAATGGGTCAAATTACCCTTGGCTCTTTGACAGCTAGGGAAGGTAGGTGTGAAGTGGGAGGGGAGATTCCTTGAAGAGCTAGATTTCAGCCTTCACAAAAGAAAGCAATTTAGCATTTCTAAGATGAAAGGGCTAGAAAATGCACCTTTCAGTTCTGTTCTGCAGCATTTGCACTTTTTGTGTTTTAAGTAGTCATTGAAAAAGGATAACATTTTAACCAAAAGTAGGGGATTTTAAGACTGCAGTGAATGCCTGTTAAGTCAATGAAGTGACAGCAGCTTAAGGCAAAACGTGGCAGATCTGATGCAATTTTTTGGAGACAAATGATGCACTCTGGGATACCTAGAGGCAGAGTAAACAGTCTGAAATTTTTCAATATGCCAGAACCCATGTGGTCAGAGTCAGAAATTGCATCTAAAAATATCTAAAAAGCTCAAAATAGTCTCAGAGTGCTATTAAAATGTAGGAAACATCAAACCATGATGAAATTAATATGTTTTTTGAGTCTGAGGGCGCGGTTGTCCTTTAAAGCAGATTTTTTTCCTTACAGTAAGACACTGTGGATGAAACATTCCTCATACTTTCACAATTAGAGGAAAGTTTAACAAAGGAGCTTGACAGTTCAAAATTCTGATAATCAAAGTTGCAGAAGCATACACTTCCCCCTTACTTATCAATAATCTTTGCATTCTTCTCAGAAAGAGTAGAACTGGAATTAACTAAACATTTACCAGCAGTAGGATTAACTAAAGCTTTAGCTGCTGGGTCAGGTTTGAAAAGAGTATATAAAAAATTTAAAAGATTGAGGAACTTTGTAAATCTGTCTGCCTTTTTGGGGCAACTGGCTGACTGTCAGAAAAATTGCAGGAGGTGAAGTGGACATGCACACACATGCATGTCCTCCAAAATAGAACTGGAGGAAGGTTCTAAAAATTTCTTATGTAATAGCTGATAGTATTCTCTGAGGGAATGAGAAACCTTAGTAATTTCCACCTGTAAACTCACATTCTGAGAATAGTCTCTCAGAAAGAGGAACCCCCCACAGAGCGAATCAGGAACTGAATTCTCCTTTGAGTTTGAATCAAAAATCTGAAGAGAAAACCCTGAATACTTACCTGCATCTTCCAGTTAAAATTCAGAATCTTGAATCTCTTCTGGAAATGCAGTATACATCTTTTTTTTTTTTTTTTATAACCAGAAGCCACCTTGCAAGAAGGATCAATAGCCAAAATTAAACCCTGGGCCAGACCCAGTAAGCTACTCATGTCTAAAAAAATTTGCGGATTACTAGACACGTTTAGTTTTCTGTTTCTTTTTGATGGGAAACATAGGGCCAATGGTTTTCCTAGTGGCAGCAGCTTTCCCAGGGATGGGCACAGCATTCTGACAAAACAGGGAAGTCTTTCATTTTCCGGGACTGACGGGAGTGGCTGTTCCTTGCCAACTGAGGGGGATCCCAACAGCCACAGAGGACATGGCTAATCCCGGTCCATTGTGGCTGTAGGTGCAGCAATTAGAGGGATGTGAGGTAACAGATGAGTCATTTAAGGAGAAAACAATGATGACAGCAGAGTCGCCCCAACCCCTACCCCCTGCAGCTGAAGCAAATTGCTAACCTGCTGTGGAAGTAAAGGCTGTTTGATTATTTTTTTTCTTTTTGTGACTGGACGAAGGGCCAACTATAGGGGCTGGTAGTTTGTTCCATGGTCAAGCTAAAAATGGTGCCCCTTCCCAGGGAAAATGTGATGTAAAAGCCAGTAAAATTTAAAAGCCATTAAAAGTAACTTTTTTTCACACAAAAACACAGTAAAAGCACTTTAAAATGCTTTGCTAGCTCCAAAAAGTAAAATGAACAGAATTTCTTCATAGAAAAAAATGGGTTCAGTTACTTTATAAACAACTTTTAAATTGGCAGGAAAAAAGTGTGCTCTCACTTAAAAATAAGAACAATACAGTCCATGATAGTCCATTAAAACACAACCCCCTAGCTTAAAAATAATTTTCCTTAACGGGAAAGTGGAAGATTTTCTCCCAAAGGGAACTTGACTTCCCAGCAAAGACACAATCTTGACCAATGGATGGGAGATTGCAGATATACCCCAGGGATTACTTCAGCGTCACTGCTTGACAGAGGCACAGCAAAATGATAGGCATAGTTTTTATTCAAACTAAAGGGGTGGCGAAAGCCACATAACTATGGGCTAGGCTTATAAATGCCCTTGGGCAGATAGCCTAGTATGAACCTATGAACCTATGAACAAAACAAGCTGACATTCTTGATCCTCAGAAGCCTGGGAGGAGCATACTGTTTGGTGGCACTGAAGCTGTAAAGAGCTTGGCACCCAAACCTGTCTTTTTAGTCAGTTTAACTCACGCAGACTGTCAGTTTGGGTGTGTGGACGGTGCTCTGAATCCTTGGAAGCTGACCAGCTGCTAAATCCTGTGCAGTATATAACTCATATAGTTAAGGCTATTGCATTAGTGATCAATATGATGAACATCTCTAAATCCATCTCCTGTCTTCACCCAGGAAGGCCTATTCCACCAGAGTTTCTCCTCATCTGGAGCCACCTGGTCTTCTGTTCAGACTTTTACTGTACACTACAAAGCAGACACATTTTCCAGATCTATTACGTTTTTACTAGACTGTACTGCTAGGACTGGTAAACGGCTCTCCTGTTTCCTTCTCATTGTTCCTTAATCTTTAGCTTTGGAAATCACCTGTCAGTATTGGAATACTGCAACAGTTATCCAAGGAAGGACATTGTATGGTTGTGCAAGAACTTACTATAAGCGTAGATATCCTACTAATCACTATTACAGTATTGCTTGGCTCCCTCCAACCCCTTTTACTCTTATCTTGTATGGCCTCTCTGTCTTGACTGAGGGAAGGAACAGTTCCCTTCCCCTCATGGCTGGATTAGTTATTTATTTGTTTTCAGACTGCTTAAGGGTCTCCTGGCTCTAGATAGCTTAAGGATCTTACTCATACAATCGCTTATGTACTCCTGTACTTGTGAGCTAAAGTACAGTGGATATATGCTGTATCAGGAAGATGTGAGCTTTGGTTCACTGGCTGGTTGTCAGGTTGCCTCAAGTTGGATAACTAATCAGTATTGGACTACTGCAACAGTGATCAGTAAGACATCTATTGTTATGTTAAGTTCTCACACAACTATACTTGCACACTGGTGTAGTATTAATTCAATCTTGCCCATAGCATGAGTGTTGTTACTTCTCGAACAGCGCCACATGTCTAAAGCCCCATAGGGCACTTTGACATATAAGCACCTTTTTCTATGTTCTTGAAAGCTATACAGATGCACAGACGGCCACATGTTGCTGTAGTTCTGTCTAATACAATAAAGAAAAAATACTCTTCAGTTTTAAAAAAATATACTTTTTAGCAGCTCCTTATTCTGCAGTGACACACACACACACACACACACACACACACACACACACACACACAATGTAACTGATCTGAGCTCACTTGTTCCCAGATGTGTCAGAATTTATAGCTCTATCTGCACATGTAATGTTACACTATGTTTGCTTTTCAACACACACAAAATGCAATTAAACTTTCTTTTTTCTATGTGTAGTCACAGGCCAGCATTTGACTTCCTAGTAAAATACTAGTTTCATTTTTTCCTTTGAAGATATTTGATGTCATGGCGGAAACCAATCTAGTTCACAGATAAATTAACTTTTAACTTTTAAACTGACCCTGCTTACTTTTTCTTTCTTTTTTTCAGTGCACCTCCATTTCTTTGGTTAAGCCTTTTACCAGATTCACGAATCCAACTCTTGAGCTCCTCCCTTTACCAATAATGCCCTATTGTCGTAGAATGCCTCAGATCAAGTTTGCTGTCCCAAATAACATATGCATGATGCCAGATTGATATAAAAAGGAGGATAGATGCATAGAAAAAGAGGCTGGTACTTAAACAGGCAACAAACAGGTTACCAAAGGAGCATCGCTTAGGTGTCACTAGAAAGAGAGGGAAGGGGATAGAGGGCAAAAAGGTGAAGAATGAAAATGGACAATGGAAATACGTCATCATGGTGAGTACATAACTTTTGTATCTGATGATGTCATGTTCATTCATTCCTCAACTGATGGGACAGAGTCCCCAGGTAGATAAACCTTGGGTGAAGAATATTCTAGAGTACAGCAGAGCCAAATGCTGTCCTACATCTGGAAAGCAAATATAACTTGGAATGAGCAATAAAAAGATGAGCATTGAGCAAAGTGCCAGTCACACAAATGTCATCTATAGACTTTCTTGAACAAAAAGCAGATGAAGTGACTAGAGACCTTGTGTTATGTGCTTTGGGAGGCTTGGGCAAAGACAACCCTCTTTCTTTGTAAACAAAGGATATAAAATCAATCAACCATTTAGCTATAGTTACTTTAGACACTGCTTTTCCCAGTTTGTTCTTGGAAAAAGATAAAAATAATTGGTCAGTATTCCTGAAATCTTTGGATCTCTGATGATAAAAATCTAAGCTCTGCATGTCCAAAAGATCTAGCATGTATTCACCCTTGTTTGAAAGTTTTGGGCAGAATACAGGTAGTTCGATAACCTGATTAATATTGGATTCAGAAGTTACCTTATGTAAAAAAAAAAAAAAAAAAAAATGGTTCATGCATAGGGAAACCATATCCTTATGAAAAATCAAGTAGGAAAATCTGGAGTTAAGGGCTTGGAGTTTGGATATTCACCTAATGGAAGTGATAGCTACCAGAAAAATCATTTTCCAGGACAAGAATTTACGATCTGCCTTTGCCAATGGTTCAAATGGAGGTTGAGGCAGAGCTTTGTAGCACAATAGTCAAATCACATGCTGGAGTTAGGGTCCTTGACTGAAGGCCTGAATAGAAAGGTGCCTTTACAAAAAGTTTTGCTCAACTTTAAAGAAACCAAAGAAGAGTGATTTTCACCTGAGTGAAAATTAGAAATAGCTGCTAACTGTAGTTTGGTAGTTGGAAAACTTTCCCTGTTGTTAAAAATGAGGTCTAGAAATTCATGAACTGTGAAGACTGGGCAGAGAAGGACTCCAGGTCTCTCTGGAGGGCCCATCTTGAAAATCTCTTTCACTTACTTTTGTAAATTTTCCTAGTAGAGACCTTTTGAGATAAGAGAATACAGTTGACTTGGGAGGAAAGCCTGTACTGTCTAGCCATCACTAGAAGTGGAGAAACCATGCAGTCATCTTGAAGCCATTGATATCTGGATGCTTCCTTCTTCTCAGATGAGCGAAGTGGCCTGGACTTGAGTCCAGTATCCAGGGTAGCTACAGGAGATGAGACCCCAAGAAGGAAACCAAACTTGACTAGGGCAAAAAGGTGCAGTGAGGATAGCCATTCTCTTCAACTGATCTACATTCTGTAGAAATTTGGGTATTAGAGGAAATGGGGGGCATAAGCACAGAGGAGATGGAAGGGCCAATCATGAACTAGAGCATTTATGGGTGACTTGCCCAGTGGAGGGACCGGGGCGAAGAACCTGCTACATTGTTGTGGGAGAAGCAAAAAGATCACAGCATGGCTGGGCCTCATTGATGGAAAATCCTCTCGGCCACTTTGATATTGAAAGACCACTCATGAGTTATCAGAATGGACCTGCTTAGTTTGTCTGCAAGCACACTGGCTTTTCCCAGTATGTGCTTTATGAGAAAGTGGCTGGAAGAGATAATCTACTGCCACACACTCATTGCCTCTCAACATAGCAGATAAGATCTGGCTCCCCCGTTTGTTGATGTAACAGACTACAGACATTGTTGTTTTGAATTGCAATCATCCCAGAGGGGAGAGCATCTTGAAAGGCCAACAATACTAGGAGAACTGCTCTCTTTCCCAGGACATTGATGTGGGAATTGGTCTCTTCTGGGAACCATGTACCTTGGACTGTCTTTCCCAAGAAATGACCCCCACACCCCAGTTGAGAGGTGTCCGTGGTCAGTGTGGCTACAGGTGGATGGTGAACAAATGGATGACCATGAGAAAATTAGTCTGAATGGATCAACCAAAGAAGGTGTTCTTTCCAATTAGTGGTATATATTAGTGGTTTACAAGGTGTTCTTTGTAATTAGTGGTATATACGGTGTTTTTTGTAAGCTTGTGTGATCCAGACTAGAGTGTATAAAGGCTTCTGAAGAATATATCACTGTACTGACAGAGTCCACTGCAGAATCTGCATATGAAGTCTGACAAATAGAACCAGAGTTATTGCTGCTGCCATGGACCCCAAGGCTTTCAAGAGTAGTTGTGCTGGAGGAAAAGAATGCAAGATAATTTCCATGACATGGGATCTGAGGGTTTGTACTCTTGTTGGAGGAAGTGATGCTCTCTGACTGTGTCTAGACAAGCACCTATGAACTCCAGATTTTGTGTAGGTGTGAACTGACTTGTAGACAAAGAACCACAAGAAGTAACCTCAGAAAGGATTAATGCTTGAAAACCATCATCACTGAAACAAGTCACATGTAACCACACTTTTCAATGATGATAAAAACATAAACCAAAGACATTGAGTACAGTACAATAAAAGTTAATGCGCTTTCACCCATGGACTAAATGGGACTTCATCAGAACAATAATTAACCTAATTACCCTAAAAGTTTATATAATTAAACATTTAATCACATGACCTATTACTGCCAGTCAACTAACTAACTGATAAACTGGAAACAGGCAATACAGAACTAAACAGTACTAAAGAACACCAAAAACCTACTGTAAAAAAACTGTATTTCTCATAAATCATATATGCTGCACATCCATGCATATATTTTAGTGTTTATATAACTAATATATTCAAGTTTTAAGTCCCAGAGAAAATAAAGCATCAAAACAAATTCTAGTCTAATGTTGTCTCTTTTGTCTTTTCCCGGTTAGGGGTCACCACAGCGGAACTCCGGTCCGCTAATGACTGGCAGTAGATTTTTACGTGCCACGTTGCCGGCCCTGATGCACAACCTTCAATGAAGGTACGCCCATTCACGCATGCCTCCACACAGAAGACGCTCTAGCTGAGAATCGAACAGGACAACGTCTTACTGTGAGGCGACGCTACCGCAGCAGCACCATAATAACTTTACTAACCACCATAAAAAAAAAAAAAAAGTTTCATTAAAGGTGAAATAACCTAATAACTAATACAAATAGCTAAAATAACCATGACAATTTATTAATACTTAACATTTCAGGGTTGACCAAGTAAAAAAATATATATGTACAAAAAAATGTATATATAAAAAAAATTTAATTAAAAAACTGTTTAAAATACTGCTTTTTGAAACAATGGTGGTAAAATATTTTAGATTAAAAAAATCTATAATGGTATTTACAATTTAGCAGCTCTTAATTTCAAAACCAGGGTAGTAGAGATCATACCATTAATACCTGGTACAGTGGTAGCATCCAATCTAAGTTGCCACTACAGTCCCCTGAATTCAATTTTAGTTTCTCATGCCCCCATCTTTTGAGGCCTGTGGAGTGATCTGAACTATACTAAATTAGAAACCATTGAAATTGTCACAACTAGTGGAATGTTTGTAAAGAGCATTGTTAGGATTGTTTTTCTGTATATTATAGTAGTGCTCATATATATGCAATTTTTGAATTGTCTTTCCATTTTACGAATGTAAAAAGACAGACATGAATCACATAGGGCTGCATAAACCAGCCCCCTACTATTGCAGTTCCCAAATTTGAGAAATAATTTCTAATTATTTGACTTCTCTAACTGAATGTCAGCATCTGCAAGTATGTATTTACATTGTCCACACATACCACATTTTCTAGTCCCCTAGTCATGCTTTTACCTGAGGAATTTCCCTGTTCACCCAGTCTTTCTAAAATACGCTTTAAGTCGGCAATAGTTTTATAAACAAAATGTGGTGAAACACCTAGTTTCACCTACAGTTGGTCATTAGACCTAAAAATGGTCCAATTCTTATTCACCACTTCTTTAACTTTATATTTACCATAACAATAAGTTAAAATAAATGCCCTCTCAAATTCTCAACTATTGAGGGTAGCTCTATTATTAAGTTCATCATCATCTTTAAGAATGTTAGACTGTTGTCCTAACAGGGGTTTATATTTAGCATCTCATCCTTATATAACCTCACTTTTAATTTTATTTAATAATATTTGTGGGTATCACCACTCTGAAACCATCGGTTTTAATTAATTAGCTTCTTTCCCAAACTTATCTCTATTGGATGCCATCCTGGCAGTTGTAATACACGGACCTTTTACCAGGATTTTCTTGGAATGAAGGGGATGAAAACTTTTAAAATGTAAATATCCATTTGAAAAGGCGGGTTTTCTGTAAATTACAGATTCAACCCACCCCTTTTAATTTTAAAAATAGTAGTGTCCAAATAATGTAACTGTTCTGTATGATATGAGTACGTGAACTTTAAAAATAAATTTACATATACCATCAATGGATCCATTCTACAAAATAAATATATTGTCTAAAAACCTCAAGTACACTTTACAATAAGAGTGTAACACTAATGTAAAAGCATGTTTCACTTCCCATGACCAGATTTGCGTAACATGGGGCAGATGAAGCTCCCATTGCCACACTGTGACTTTGTTTATAGGTTTCACCTTAAAAAACAAAATTACCAGACAAAACCAAATCCATCAAATCTAATACCAGTCATATTTCATTATTAGTCAAAAACTGAACATCAAAGTATCATGAAACAACTCCAAACCGCCTTCCTTAGGGATACAAGTAAATAAATCTACAACGTCTATTGTTAGAACATATAAATTCTCTTCCCACAAATTGTGCTCAAGATGCTTTTTAAAATCCTGTGAATCTTTGAGAATGTCAGTAACTTAACAGAAAAAGGGCTTCAACAATCTGTCGATGTACATGGACGGACTGTCGCACAGAATCCATATCCAGTACATCGGGGCAGAGACAAGCGCAACAACCAATTGATGTAAGGGCTATATAACTGAGGGTTGGGACATGTATGTTTTGGAGCTCTGTGCAATAACAACATGGCTCAGAGGAGGATTATAAAGGTCTTTGTGTATCTTAGGAATGCCAAAAACTGAAGGAATAAAAGGAGATTTGTTGATTAAAAACTGAAACAGGGAATTTAAAATAGTCCCTTGTAATCGACAATCCTCCAAAAATAAATCAGTTTTTCTATGGGCTATATTAATTTCATTTTGTGATATCCTGCTACAAGTATTACTATTTTGCAAAATCTCAAACAGATGTCCAGTGTGGTCAATGGTGTTAAATAAGACTACACCCCATCCCATATTTGTTTCATTATTCTAATGCCCTTATTAGACACAAGGGAGTATAGAAGTAAATGTGCATATTTTCCCAAACTGGCAGTGCCTCTAGAATATATCATTTTTTTTTTTCAAATATCGATTACACATGCCCTTTCAAAGGTGGACACAAGGGGGGGGGACTGCATATACTCTTCCACTTAAATTTGTTGTTACTGTTTGGAATTTTATCATCAAACTGGATAGTTAAATTAAGTTTTCTCATGAAAATAATTCAATTAAAACATCCACTATATTTATCCATTTAGAAGGAATGAAAATAAAACCTTTTTTAGATAAATTAAAATGTTGTGAATACAATTGCAAGGAACTGTAATAGTTGAAAATCAATAAAATACCTCCATGTTCAGACTTAATATTGTCCCCACCTTCAGTCATAGCCCTTGCATCAATCGGTTGTTGCGCTTGTCTCTGCCCTGATGCACTGGATGTGGATTCTGTGTGACAGTCCATCCATGAACATATAAATCCTGTTGCCCACTGCCCTCTCTGATTGGCCCTGCTTGCCAGTCTTTCTGACCACCTGAGTGGAGGGAATTATAAAGGGTCAGCAGTATAACTCAAAAGTTGAATATCAAGTTGTGCACTATCACCCCCAGTAGCAGAATCATTAGGGGCCTGATATTGCCCAGAAATGAGCTAATCAGAAAAGCGAATATCCCTATGCTCCTTTGGTCATAAGAGTTCTCTTTGGCAACCCATCAAGATTTAAAGTTTACAAGTATAAATCCCAACAATCCCTTGCATCCCTTTCTATTTTTTTTTTTGTTTCTATCTTTGATTTTTTCCACTTGCCTGACTGTGTTACAAAAAGTGTCATCATATTTGAATTTATGTAAAGAAAATAAGTCCTGTTTAATAAAATCATTAACTTTGACAATTAAATCAGTTATTATAGGCTCTTTATGCTTAATCATAACATCCAGTAGCTCTAATCCTTGTCTGTTGAATAAGGCTATCAACTCATTAAAAAATTCAATGTCTTTTTCTATCCCATTCAGAAATTTAGTGTACCTTAAACATTTGGGCACTCTGCCATTCTGAACACATTCTTCAGAAAAAAAGTACAGTTGTAAGTTTCTCAATTTAAACAGTTTATCTTCCAACAGTTTTATATTAGTCTCAGCTGTTTGACCTAAGAAGAATCTATTTTGCTATCCAGTATCAGAAAGCTTACATGGTTTATAAATCCAATTATGAAAATGATAACCTTCGTTACCCATCATGGTTATGATGACTTAAATAATTTATAAGCATAGAAGAATTTGTGTGTTGTGGGAATGATTACCTAAACCTGTACTGGTTATACAAATATATCCTGAACACGTGGCAGAGATGTGATTTGTCTTGCCATCTGTAGCTCAGTATGTGTGTAGATACCTTTAAGAAGCTATCCAAGGGCTTGCACAAGTGTATAAATAAGGAGCATATGCAAACCTGACATTTTGTAGTTAGCTGTTGAGATGTAAGCATGTGTGTATGTAAACTCTGTTTAACTAGTTTGTTCATATTTAAAGATGCTGCAATCCATCCTGATGTGTTTGTATGTATTAAAGCATCTGAAAGAAACCCCAAGCCTTGTTTTTGTGTCAGAAATGAATGAGCAACATGGTGTCAGAAGTGGCATGTCTAAAAGGACATTGTATCAGAATGGGATCCAGAAGCAAGACCAAGAGAAGCACAGCTAATATACAAGAGTGAATCATCTCTAAATGTGCATACTTCGCAAAACAGGTCAGAAATGAATTTTAGGTATTAAAACTTGCTCAGCACTACTACTTTTCACATACTGTGAAACAGGGCATACAGAACATTCTAAATTTTTGCATAAACCCAATATGTACGATATTGATAAAAATATTCAAATTACTATGGGCAATGTTTGAAATAAAGTGAAATGACCACATTTTCACAAAGCATATGTATTTTTGTATTAAGCAAAGATATCCGAGTTATCAGAAGTGTATAATGTGTTCCCATGTTTGTGCAGTGTTACAGTAAAACTATTTCCAAAGTACAGCCATTACAGGCTGTATTTCACAGAATACAGCCATTACAGAGCATATTTCACAAAGTACAGTATTTTGAAGAGTTTGTGTATTTGAATGTTATTACAAGCTCACAGAATTGTTTGTTCGTACATAATTACAAGGGCCATATTTTCAATGTGCATGGCAGATGAATTTTGAAAACCTAGTGCACTTGTGTTTCACAGTAATGTTGCTGAGAACTGGAGAGTGTTTGAGCAAGAGTACATTTTCATACAGGGTGCATTTTCTGATAAAAATGACCGTACAAAGGCATTTATTCTACTTAATTTAGCTGGGTCAGAAACCATAGAAAGGGAACCCTCATTTGTGTATGCACCTGCTTTCTACACCAGAGGGGGGGGGACTGTCATATTGTTGTACAGGCTGAGTCAAAGGGAGGACTCTGAGTGCTTAAAATGTAAATTTAGAGAAATGTGTGACCCCCAGACAAATGTTACAATGCAAAGGCACTTATTTTACACAAGCCTGGTGAAACTTTTGTAGCATATATAACTGACCTGAAAAATAAAGGAAAAATGTGCAGATTTGGTAACTTAAGGGATGAGTTGATGAAGGACAGACTTGTGTGTGGCATAAAAGATAATGCTGTGAGAACGATTTTGCTTCCTGACAGTGATTTAACTTTGAAAAAGGCCATTGAGATTTGTCAGATGTACGAGCTGACAGAAAAGCACACAAATATACTTACAAATGAGAACAGCTCTAGAAGGCACATTGATAAAGCTCATGTTGATAGTATGCAACACGTTAAGAGAAACAGGCCTGAGCACATGGCAGCTGTAAACCCTGCAGCACTCACTGGTTAACCACAGATCTTTCTAGCAAGTTCCAGACTTCGCACAGTCTCAATGAAGCATAAGAGTGAGTCAGCAAACTCAAAGCATGGGCCCCATCCAGGGTTGCCAGATTTCCAGCAACCCAGGTAGGGACAAAAAAAAAATAGAAGGTCTCTCACGAAGTGAAGACCAAAAAAAAAAAAAAAAAAAAAGGTCTTCGGCAACTGAAGACCAAAAAAAAAAAAAAATAAAGGTCTTTAATGCGGAACACAGTTCTATATATACAACACTACTTATAAATCCAAACTGTGCTTGAAGTCAGCTGCACATAAATGTCACTGGATCTTTAATCCAAACACTGTGTCTTCCCCATTTACACAATGACAATGTTGACAAGTTGAGTCAAACTTCCAAAAGAAATACATAGATTGCTGAAGGTCAATACAAAGACATGTAACAGTTCTAAGGACTAGCAGCACTAGACAAGCTGCTCATATATTAGAATATTTACAAGTATGCACTGGGTCAAACCTGCACCACAGTCCCCCTTGCAGAAAACTAGCTAAATCACTCAGTACATAACTCATTTTAGTGTCTTGGGCTTCTGTGAGCAGTTCGGGTTAAAACATCCAGAAGACAAGGGACTCCTAAAGTAATGGAATAGAACAGCAGCTGAGCAACTCAATGGTGGAGCAAACACTGCTTCCTCAAACATCTTAGTTTCACAGTTGTGCTCCCAGCTGAGTTGCCTTCAGTGTATTAGGCAGCACCCACCCTTCCACAGCAGGTGGTATTGCCATGGCTTCTTTCCACTCTTCACTTACTTAACTAGCACACGGAGCAAAAACTTGCCCACCTCTAAATTTCTTTGATTTGTGTGACCCTCCCTCTATCCTCCTTAGTGTTCCATTTCTTGACCTTTGCACAGACGTTACTACTTACATCCAGCTCCTGAATTCAGACATAAAGTCTCTCATTTAATGTCCATTATGTGCAAATCACCAGCATCTCTCAACAACTCGTAATCTATCATCAGTTCCCAGCAATTTGGTCTGATTGCACATGACTTATTGACTCACCTTTGGGGCAAGCAGACTGAAAAATGCAAAGCTTTTCATAGTCTGAGTCTCTCTGGTTAGAGTATACTAATATGATGACCTCTTCACCCCTCCATCATGAACTGCCGCAGACTGTTGGCTAATCGGTATGCCCGAAGACTTTAGGTTCCATTCCACAGTGGTGAAAAAAAAAAAAAGGTCTTTAATGCGGAACACAGTTCCGCATTAAAGAACTGAGCTAGCTCACTCTGCCTGCAATAAACACTGAGCTTCTCATGTTTAATGCATTGCAGTTCCGCATTAAACACGAGAAGCTCCGTGTTTAGCGCTTTTTGATTGGCTCGTATACCGGCATATGGGACAATCAATCGCTAAACACGGAGCTTCTCGTGTTTTAATGCGGAACACAAGAAGCTCCGTGTTTAGCAATTTTTGATTGGCCCGTATGCCAGGTATACGGGTCAATCAAAAAAAACAAAGTGGAGGCTGGCCGGGATTTAAACCGGCAGGGCGGGACTCGGGATCAGGCTACTGATCTCGGGACAGTCCCGCCCAAATAGGGACGTCTGGCAACCCTGGCCCCATCCCACTTTCATTGCCAACTGTTGTAATTGTGGTGGAAGCCATGATTCTACAAGGAAAAAAAATGTTTAACTTTTAGCCAACAATGCCACAAATGTAATAAATGGGATAATTTCAAAAGGTTTTGTAAATAAAAAGGCCTACATTCTTTTATTAAAAGGGAACATTTTAAGAAACAAGTTGATCAGTTAGACTGTGGCAATTCTACTCTTTATGTTGATGGTTTGTCAGTGCTACATGAAACAGTCAATGCAGTAGATTTAAGGACAATGAATGAAGTATTTTGTACTTTTCGGATAAATGGCAAACCCACTGAGCTCAAAATTGACATGGGTTCCAATTGCAATGTTATGTCAGCAGAAACATTTGCGAGAGTATGTAAAGGTGAAAGGTTTGATGTGGCAAGGTGTGTGAAACTTGTTGCTTATGGAGGTGAAGAAATTCAAACCGAAGACTCAGATTCCAGAACTACCTTGGTTGACAGTAGCCACTGATATCTTCAAGTGGAATGGTCAACATTATTTGGTGTTAATAGACTCTTACTCCAGTTGGTTCTAAATTGACCTACTTCCTAACCTAGCATCCAGTACTGTCATTACTAAAATGAAGCATCATTTTGTTGTTCATGGTAGTCCACACAAAGTTATGTCTGACAGTGGCATGCAGTTTACAACCCAAAAGTTCATAAGATTTGCTGAAGAATGAGACTTTACTCATGTCACAAGTAGTCCATAGTACCCGCAGTCAAATGGCTTGGCAGAATGTGCAGTTTAAAGTGCAAAACAGTTACTAGAGAAGTCAAAATGAGACAATAGTGATTTTTTCCTGAATCTCAGAAATATTCCTCATGATAAACATCTTTGTTCACATGCTCAGAGACTTCTGTCGAGACAAACCAGAACCACATTACCAATCAGTAGTCAGTTGTTGGTTCCATGTGTCAAGAACAACAAATCACTGAAAGCTGTTGAAGAAACGCCTATCCCAGAAGTCCTACTACAATAAGACCAGTAAACCACTCACTCCATTACGAGAGGGAGAAGTGGTAATGATGCAAACATTGAAAGGTTATAATCAGATTGGTGTTGTGAAGAATATTGGTTCAGAGCCAAGATCGTACATCGTGGAATCAGAGGGAGCAAATTTTAGGTGGAATCGTAAGCATTTGAGACCAGTGTCTGAGCCTATACCACAGCAGATAGCCTGTAAGAAAGATGCTTTATCTCAGAGGGAGTTGTCCGGTGTTCCAGTTCCTGAGGACATTCCTGTTCCTATGACAAATCCAGAAGTTCCTGATTTTGAGTTGTGCACTGCAGAATGTCCCTGTTGCTAAATTTAGTCTCAACTGTTGTTACGAGATATGGTCGAATCTCTAAACCCTGTAACAGATATGAAGCAACCTGGACCATGAACTTTGTGTTTTGTTTCCAATGTATATAGCAATGCATATCTAGCTCTAACATTGTTTTGCATAAATGGCAATCTTTTTAAGAAACAGGATGTAGATCAGTATGTATAAGAAGCTATCCAAAGGCTTGCACAAGTGTATAAATACTGAGCATGTGCGAGCATGACTGCCATTTTGTAGTTAGCTGTTGAGATGTAAGCATGTATGTGTGTAAGCTCTGTTAACTAGTTTGTTTGTATTTAAAGATGCTGCTATCCACCCTGATGTGTTTGTATGTATTAAAGCATCTGAACAAAACTCCAAGCCTTCTTGTTTCATGTTTTAGAGACAAATGGGCGACATCATCCATTGGAACTGTACTGGCAGCTTAGATTGGATTTTACCACTATGCCAGGTATTAATGATATGTTCTCTGTTTCCCCGGTGTTAAAATTAAGAGCTGTTAAATTGTAGTGAGCATTATAGATTTTTTTAATATAAAATATTTTATTATCATTGTTTCAAACAGCAGTATTTAGAAGGTTTTTAATGAAATAATTTATATATACTGAGGGGTAGCCACTTGTGAAGAAGCTTTCTTTTGGTCATTCACAGATATGGATCTGGAAAGAGATTTGGAAAGCTCCATGGTCAAATCTGTTTACCTGGTAAAGTGCACCAGATAATTCAGCGACTGAAGGGAAAATGTCTCTGATGCATAAATGTACTTGCCAAATCTGCCTAAGACCTTAGATTCCCTGTTAGGGGAACCATGGCATCTACAGGGACTTCCTTGGCCCAGCGGGCTCTGTTCTTTGGGGAGCTAAAAGCTTACATGATCACCTGGGGATAAGCTCCATGGTATCTGGCTCCTTCCATGCTTGGCATGAGACTAGGTCTGTCAACTCATCAGCCAATGGAAGCACCCAAGATGTAGCTGGGTCAGACCTGAAGGCCTCCAGAAACACAGATTCCTCCTGGAAAGGAGGGTTTGAAAGGCCATTCACCTTTTCCAAGATCTCTCCAATGGAGATGTCATCAGGTGGAGATCTGGGGGACCCCCTCCCTTTCATTGACCTCAGCAACAGATTCCTTGTGGTTAATCTAGGTGTCTCCTTATACATGTTCTCTTCCTAGGGTCCTCATCAGTGGGATGGTCTGGTGAAGTATTGGAAGTGATAAAGGAGTCCTGAAAAAGGGCTGACTGAAGGCTTGATTGGGTTGGTTGCCTGGGTGTTATAGACATGAGAAGCTCAGAGTGCAAATTCAATGGTAGGATACAAGTAAGATCGGGGGAGTGGGTTAAGGATGTCATTTGTCAGTAAAGAAAAGGCCTTTTTCCATGATATGGCAGGGAGGAGCTCAAGAGTTGAATCTGTGAATCTGGTAAAAGTGGCTGAGACAGATCTGAGACCCATCAGTTGAATGAATGAAAATAACATCATATTTTCAGTTTCAGCATGGAGTTTGTGGGAGTCACTTCAGTATGTGGATCTAATCACAATGCTTCTGTGCAAATTGGTTGAGTAAAAGATGTGAGACTGTGTGCAGTAGGTTAGGATCACAGAAAAGTATGGTTTTGTGCAAACATACACTTGCTTGTATGATGCACTAATTTCAGTAGCCATCTTTACTCACTATGAAAAGTAGTGTGTGCTGCTTGCTACCCAAAAAGTCCTTTCATTTTGGAAGGAAGTGATGTATACAACAATGCCAAAAGAGGGCAAAGATAATTTCCTGTGTGGTATCATTACTGAAGGGCTGCCTTGTTAAATGTGTTCTGTTGCAGGTGAAGCTCTAGGGCCAAGATGAAAGAAATTGGCTCGGCATCTTTGTCTCCCTTGGGGAAGAAGCAAAAAATGTGCAGCTTATAAATCTGTTGTTGACTTAAGCTGTCCTGCAGACCACTTACCTTTTTCACCATCACCCTCTAGTGTCAGGCCACAGCACTCTATTTTTCTGGGGGTAAGTCACAACCTCCAGGGCTGTTCCAGCACCTAGTTCAGGTGTAGGAGAGGTCTGGGTTAAAAGAACCCCTTGCTAGACATAACACTCTGTCCCCAGATATTTTTCCTCTACTGTAGTTCATAGTAAGAGGAAGGAGATGCTTCACCACCCAACAGACAATCAGGTTATTACCATGTATAGAGCTGATGTGATTTCCTTAGCCAGGTGTGTTTTACAGTCTGTTCTGAGACTATGCTTCTATTCAGAATGACTATGGGGCATATCAGTTAGTAAAATGTAATATTAAATTTAAAAGCAATTTACAATTTTCTACAAAAAATTAAATGTTAAAAAATGTAATACTGGTCATGTACAAGTTTTACAAAACAGAGTGGCTCGTAGAATTTATAAGCATCTGTGGAAAGTTTCTTTTTCCAGTAATGTTTGTGTACAACATTGCAGAACTTTGCAAAACATGAAAGTTTTTGTTTTTCTTTTCTGCTACATAACAGACTGTACACTGTTTTCTGCTTTGAAGATATAATTATTACTTTTATTTAGATGTCCAAAGTGGGTAATTTATTTTTGGGGAAAAAACTCTCAGTATGCTTATGATTTCTGCTAATACTGATGCAGATATAGCCACATTTCAGGAATTTATCAGACTGTATGAAACTAAATGTGAAAACTTGCATTATTGTATCCTTTGGGAAGTCATCTACCTCAGGGAACTATTGCATTGACAATACACCCCATTTGTTTGGGATTTTGGAATTTATATGGACAGTGACCTAAATTTTGACCATGTGCCCATTGTTGTAAGAAAGTCCTTCTATACAAAGAAAAATATGGGTGTGATCTGGACACACACCACAATGCTCGAAGGCAAATCAGAAGACAAGGATTGATAGGGGCAGAGGTAGATAATGGAGAAAAAAAACATTTCAAGCAAGAGTTCAAAAAATTTTACTTCACACAGAAGTGGTAGGACCATGCAGCTTATTGACAAATACAGTAATAAACAGTAAATTTCCACATTCCTGAGTACTGCAGAGGTTATGGGTTATTTGGAATAGGTTCTTGGGCCAAAAATAATGTCAGAAAAACTGCAATTAGAATGTAAGGCTAGGCTGATCCTTATAGATCAATAGTCTAGTGAGTGTCTATTGAAACCATTTATATCAGTGAGTCAGATATTGTGGCATGTAAGGGAATGTGTCTCCCGATGATGGTAACCCTTCATTGACCTCTTTCCCCTTCTTGCTGTTTTCCAATTTTCATGGCCTGTCTGACCTTCAATATCAGAGACTGAGTGTATGTCATGATGATGGCTTTGTAATTACTGTACGTCACTCAACACATTTAATCAAGTTGTGAACAGCATTTACTATCACATAAGTGCTAAATGGTGATAATTACTGTAAGTCCCACTTGCATCCAGCTCCATGCTTTTTCTCAGTCTCCTTACTCAAGAAGTTAGTGAGGATAAACTTAGAATTCCAGAACTCTCTGATTATTAGTGTGTACAATTACAGATCTCATGGCATGTCAATGCCTGTGCTGTTTTGACTACTGTCCTCAATTATTTGGTATGTCTGGCTATACATGTTCATCAGTCTTTTAGCTGTACATTCAGTGTACATTTATTGTATGTTAAACTTTTCATACAGAATGTGCTGGCCACTCCATTAGGTTTACAGTCAGTATACTTTGGTTTTATAGTTAGGTCATCTATTGTGTCTGTACTGTATGGTTATGTTGAATGTGTTCTATTATATTTTTCATTACCTTTTAGCAGTATAGACACAAATGACCATATGTCTGGAACGCTGTCCACCAGTTACTTGTTTCTTTTTTTCTAGACTTGTTGACTGCTGGTCTTTTAGTTGTGTTTCCATCAGCATGGCAAAGTTTGAAAACAGAATATACTGCTCACTCCATTAGGTTTATAGTTGGTCTACTGCTGGCATGGAGAAGTACCTGTTTCCAGGTACAGGATGTGATGTCTGGGGGAGGCGTCTGTGTCCAGACACAAGTCCTGCTGTCTGGGTGGAGGTGTCTTGTGTCCAGGCTCAGATCCTGCTGTCTGGGGGGGGGGGGGAGACATCTATGTCCAAGCTCAGGTCCTGCTGTCTTGGGAGAGCCGTCTGCATCCAGGTTGAGGTTCTGCTTTCTGGGGGGAGGCATCTGCATCTAGGCACAGGTCTTGCTGTCTGGGTGGAGGCATCTGAGTCTAATCAAGGTCCTGATTTTTCAGTAACTTTGAGTACTTTTGACACAAATGTCCACAGATTGTGACTCCTGTCCCCTCCAAAGCATTGCATTGTGTTCATTTATTCACACTGTTCAAGGTCACATGGCAGCTGGATCCTGCTGTATGCCTCTCATACTGTTGGGAGTAACCCTGATGTGGTAAATGCATATAATTAGGCCCTGAAAATGAGTGGGGTACTTGGTTAAAAAAAAAAAGTTACATACTCACCATAATGTTCCATCTGTGTTGCCCATTTTCATTCTTCCTCAACTGATGGGTTTGGATCTGACTTGGCTGTTTCTACCAGATCCTCTGATCCAAAAATCTGAAGCTCCTCCCTTTACCCACAATGCCCTGCCAACCTAATATATCTCAGATAGAGTTTCCTGCCACTAGATATAAAAGGACAACATCTTAAAGAAGTTAATAAAACTAGAATAAGACAAGAAAGCTGGAGCCGAAACAAGGAACAAAGGTTCCTGAGAGAACTCTTAGTTTCTTTTCATTAGCAAAGGGGTGAGGCAGGTGGGTGGGAAGTTGAGGAAGAATGAAAATTGACACCACAGATAGAACATTGTGGTGAGTACATAACTTATTTTTTTTTTAATCAGATGTTTTCCTTTTCATTCCTTCCTCAACTGATGGGACAGAGTCCCCAACTACTCCTAGAAGGATATTCCAGAGTACTGCAGAGCTAAAGGCAGCTCTTTTCCTGGAAATCAAATCCAATTTGTAATGAGCAATAAAAGTGTGAGCATTAGTCTAAGTTGCAGCTGTGCAAATGTTATCTATGGAGGGCTTTGACCAAAAGGCTGAAGAGACTGCCATAAACCCCATGGAATGAGATCTAGGAGGCTTAGGCAAGGCTAATCCTCTTTTACTATTGACAACAGAGTTTAAAGGGTTAGTCCAGATAAAATCACTTTAGCTAGCAAATCTAGGAGAATCTCTCTGATACCCTCCCTGTGGAAGGAATAAAGACACCTTGTTGAAGTTTCCAGTAGTTTATATAGTTAAGCAGGTAGATGGGCAAGTGTTATTGTTCTAATACATTACATTCAACAGGTCAGTTATGTCTAAAAAGTTGAACCAGGTCTTGCTGTGACAGGTCATGAATCTCAGGAAGTTAGTGGAATTACTGATATGGTTGTAAAGGTCATTCAGTGTGGTTTTGTCACCCTCCCAGTTGATAACATATGTCATCAATAAAATGGAGATAGCATTTAATCAATGCAAAATAAGGGCTTTAGTACACTGCCTCCTCCTCCCATTTTCCCACAGCCACATTGGCCAGACTTCAGGCCATGGCCATCCCACAGCTATACCAGTAGTCTGTTTATAAAACTTGTTGAACATGAAATAATTGTTCCTAAGGGTTAGGTCCAATAACGTTCCTAGAACTTCTGTTACTCCTGGTAAATACATTCCTGTCCTTTTCGTATGCCTCTACAAATGAATACAGTAGCTGTGTGGAAGCACTTTCACTGTATAAAGTGCTTCCACATCTGTTGTGACTAGGATAGTGGAATTGCTAACTGGAATATCTTTAATTTTACCAAGAAAATCCAGTGTGTCTAAAATAAAAGATTTGTTGGTCTCCACCATTGGTTTTATCAGGACATCAAGATAGATAGATAGATATTGTGTCAGTTATGGAACCACCACTGGTCTGTAGGGAGGATCTGAGATTGTCTTATAGGGTTTTGAGATCTCAAAGAAGCTTGGTATTTTGGGGGGGGGGTGAACAAAAAGTCAAAAAGCTTGGCATCTAGTAACTCATCCTCATGTAGCATTCTTAGATGCTGTCATAAATTATTATAAGCAACATTCACAGAGTTAAAATCACACTTACTATAAAACCTATTACTGTCAGGCATGGCCTCAATCTTGCAATTATAAGCAGCTGTATCTCTCACTAAGATGCCTCTCCCCTTGTTTGCCTTTATGATCCTGTGAGTCTTATCTCTGTTCAGATTTTTTAGAGCAGCCAGTTCCTCTTTGCTAATGTTGTACAACTTTTTCCTTGGTGGTTTATCGAGGGCCCTATGGATATCAGCCTCACATTTACTCATATGAACTCAGGGTGCGGTGCACAGGGGGCAAAAGTCACTGGGCTTTTTGCATGTGTTATAATTGTCATTTCTATCGGTGTTGCTTCCATCCTTATCTCTGTCATTGAAAAACATTTGAAATTAAATTTCCTCACATACAGTTTAAAATCTGTCACTGTTTTCACAGAGTTACTTCGATTAAAATGTGTAAAAGTCAGACCCTTACATAATATTTCTTGCTGCAGATGAGTCACTGGTTTTGTTAAGTGGTTCCAGATCTTAGCCCTTTTTTGTTGTTGGTTCTGCTGGGTCCCTTCTGTTATGTCGATCTGTCCAAATTCCTCAGCTCCCTGGCTCCTTTCCATGACCTGTTGCTCTGTTATTAGTGTCCCTGTGGAGACCTCTGAGTCAGGATGAGGGCTGCTCCATTATGTACCTCCCCGTTAGGTTCTGGTGGTTCTAGTTGTTGGATGTATCCCTCTGTATTGTTTTCCTCATGTCCTGTTGCCTCATGTTGGTGATAGGTGCACCTAAGTCAGGTCCAAGTTCCTGGTGGCCCTGGTGAAAATCCTGCCTGTTGTCTCCTTCCACATCTCTCTGCTCAGCAATGTGTGTGACCAGGCTCCCTTGTGTGCCAACATCATGCTTGGCGTCACTCGTCTGGTCAGGATAAAATAGATGAACATTTGTGGGTTCTGTTCAAGCAGCTTTATTACACACATCAGAAATTAGGCCTTGTAACTTAAATAAACTTATAAACAGACTAACTACTGCACTCGTACATGTTAACACTCTGGCTGTTCTCTCAAAATGGCACTGCTGTCTGCATGTGATGCTTCTTAAAGGTACATACACATGATTGGATCTACATCCTCCCTCTTTGAGAAGTAGTCCTTATATGAAATGACAGTATTCAATGACATGCAATTTACAGAAATGATCTTTTGACATGCAGTTAAACTAATTCTTTGACATGCAGTCATACAAAATTAGACACATAGAAAACAACTATATCCAAGTTGCTGTGTATTTTACACTAGGTTTTGAAATGCGACCTGACCATGTAACATAAAAGTCAGAGGTGGATCTAGCAACAGGGACTGGCTTCAAGGAGAGTCCAACTTTGGGGACATCTGGCACATCATCAGGAACGGGAATGGATACTGCGACACATTATTCGATTCGAACATTGTCTTGGTTACTCTGAGATTTAGAGTCTGTATCACAGGTACAATGCTGTGATATCATTTCTGATACAGGAAGCAGATGTCTGCGGTTTCTCTTGTACTCTATACAGTCAGATTCCTCTAAGTAGGATCTCGGCTCAGTACATATACCTCTCACTTGACCAGTTCGATCAAAGCCTTTCACCGTTTGCATCCTCACTCTCTCTCCTCCTCTTCACAGACAAAGAAATCTGCTTGGTTTATCATAGCTGGACTTCTGAGAAGAATGCTTCTTAAAAAGTTGGGCTTTGATTGCTCTGTTGTTTTTAGCATTAGGCACCAACAAACTAGTACTGATAGGTAAGGTTGTTCTGGTTTGCCTAGATAAAAGTCTCTGAGCAGGTGAACCTAGTAGATTGTCATGGGTTATATTTCTGAGATTAAGTAAATTCAAGAAGATATTGGTATTGTCATGCTTTGACTTTAGTAATTGCTTTTTACTCTGTACTGCACGTTCAGCAAGGCCATTTGAGGATATTCAGGACTGCTAATAACATGGATAAAGTCCAACGCTTTAGAAAATCTCTGAAACAATTGACTGGTAAACTGAGAACCATTGTCAGAAATAACTTTGTGTGGACTACCATGGACTGAGAAATGGTGTTTCATCTTAGTAATAACAGCACTGGGTGTTAGGTTATGCAGCAAATCTATCTCAAACCAGCTCAAATAAGAGTCTACCGACACTAAGCAATGTTGAATGTCCACTCAAATATGTCAGTTGCTACTGTTGACCAAGGTATTTCAGGAATTTGGCTTAGCTGAAGTGACTCTTTTTGCAAATGCTGCTTAGTATTGTTGCACACTGAACAAGATGAAAGCACTTTATCAATGTTCTTTGCTAGTGAAGGCCAAAATACTAGTCCTCTTGCACTTGTTTTGGTAGAATTGGAACCTGGGTGGCCATGATGTAAAATCTGAATGTATTCATGTTGTAAGGAAGTAAAAACAACTTTTTGACCTTTAAAAATGATACCATCGTCCATCAGCATCTCATCTCTGAATGGAAGGTAAGGTTGTACTTCTGGCAGTACACAGGAATGCTTTGATGGCCATCCTACATAGATGAAGTGACTGAGCTTTTGCAAAATTGGATCAGTCTTAGTATGATCTCTTAGCTCATCAAGTCTCGTGGTAGAAAAATTATGCACTTCCATGACATCAAAGTCAAAATTCTCTGCAACAAGCTGTACAGTAGTATTTCTGGGTGATCTGGATAAGGTACCAGCCAGATAAAGAAGTCTACCCTTTCTGTAGACCATTTTGAAATTATTCTTTTGCAATTTAAGCATCATTCTTTGTAGTCTTGCTGGAGCGGAATGGATAGGCTTCTTTGAAATAGTAATTAGAGGTTGATGATCAGTTTCTATCTGGATTGCTTGGCCATAAATATAATCATGGAACTTCGAGCATGTGAGCACAATTGCCAAAAGTTCCTTCTCAGTTTGAGCATAATGCATCTCTGTTTCAGTAAGAGTTCTAGATGCATAGGCAACAGGTCTGCCCTATTGAAGAATAACCGCACCAAGACTGAACTTTGAGGCATCACAGGAAAGAACTACTGGTTAATGAGGGCAGATTAGCAATTTTGCTGTCTGAGGTCATCAGATGGTCTCTGATGTTGTTCTAACCATACCCATGCAACATCTTTGGGTTTCAGCCCTCTTAAAAGTGCTGATAACTCACTAAAGTCAGGGATAAATTTGCCCACATAGTTAACCATATCAAGAAAATGCTGTAAAGCTTGGGCATTGTCTGGAGCTGGCATCTCAAGAATGGCTTCTTGCTTGGAAGGATCTGGTCGTAAGCCTACACTGGTAAATAAATGACCTACATAATTAACTTCTGGTAGTCTGAATTTGCACTTCAGAGGATTGAGCATTAAATTCACTTAACGGGCGCTATCCAGAACTTTCCTGAGGTTTCTGTCATGCTCTGCTTCACCATTGCCTCCAACCACTAAATCATCTACTATTATTACACATGGATAGCCTGAAAAAAATTGCTCCATTGCACGCTGAAAGACTTCACTGGCAGAATTTACTCCAAAAGGCATCCTGAGGAATTTGTATCTACCAAATGGGGCACTGAAAGTAGTCAGTAGTGAAGATTTGCGATCAAGCATCACTTGCCAAAATGAACTCTCTGCATCAAGGACAGAAGAAAAACAATGGCATTTGGCATGAGGGTTGTAATCTCCTTGACTGTATGCATAGGATGAGGAGGTCTTTTTAATGCCTTGTTCAAATCTCTTGAGACAATGCATATTCTGATTTCATCTGAATTTTTCTTATGAGGAACTACCATGAACGACACCCACTCGGTTCTGTGACTGGACAAATCACACCTTGCTGCACCATTTTGTCTAACTGGATCTTGACTTTGTCCTGCCTAGCTATTGGAACTCTCTTTACTGGTCTGACCACTGGACTGACCTCTGAGTCTGACTTCATGGAGTACATAACTGGAAGTTTGCCTAGCTTGTCTTCGAAAACAGCATATTCTGAGAAAATAGCATCAGTAAGGCTGGAACGGGGACGTGTGTTTACATGATGTACTTCTTTGGTAAAAGAAAGTATCATTCTTAAACTGTCTCTGAGACCTAATAATGACTGCACCCATCTTCGGACTACATAAAATTGCAAGCTGTAACTGTTCCCAGCTGAATAGCATGAAAACATTACTGAGCCCTCTGTATGAATCTCTTCACCTCCATAAGCAAAAAACGTTATGCAATTGACCAAATTAAGTTGCTCACCAGCTCTACTTTAGTAATTGTTTCTGCTGAGGTTACATTACACTTAGAACTAGTGTCTACTTTGAGCTCTGTGGGTTTACCATTGATCAGGACAGTACAAAATACTTAATTCTTTGCCAACAAATCTACCGCATTAACATTTTCCCTAACCACTGACACACCATCTACATAGAAAGTAGGGTTGCAGCTCTCTATATGATCAACTTGCTTTTTTGAGTGACCTTTCTTAATAACTGAATGAGGTTTGCTTGATTTACAAAACTTTTGAAAATGATTCCATTTTTTACACTTGTGGCATTGTTGACCAAATGCTAAGCACTTCTCTCTCAAAATGATGGTTGGCTCCCAATTATGACAGTTAACAATACGACTTGACTTGAGTTTTGCTGACTCACTCTTATACTGTACTGAGCATGCTCCTTTAACTGAACTAGTCTTGGAACTTGCTAGAAAGCTCCAGGTTCTCCTTGCAACAACTACAAGGGTTGCTGCTGCCATGTGCTTAGGCCTGTTTCTGCTTGCCACATTGTGCATACTGTCTACGTTTGCTCTAGAGGCTGCTAAAACCATGTTCTTATCACTTGTAAGCATACTTATGTGCCGTTCTGTGAGCTCATGGATTTGACAAATCTCTATGGCTTTGTTTAATGTTAAATCCCTGTTACAAATCAAACTCTTTCTCACTGCAGCATTATTAACACCACACACAAGCCTGTCCTTTATTAACTCATCTTTCAAGTCCCCAAATTTGCACGTCTTAGCTTTATTTCTCAATTCAGTGATATAAGCTTAAAAAGTTTCACCTGGCCTTTGCTCTCTTGTGTAAAATAAGTGCCTCTCTAATTTAACATTTGTCTGTGGGTTGCACATTTCTCTAAATTTACATTTTAAGCACTCTAGGTCTTCCCTTGATTCAGCCATTACCACAATATGACAGTTTGCCCCTTCTCCTGCATATACTTCGGGTGTATACAGAAATGAATGCTGTCTTTCAATAGCTTCTGACCCAGCTAAGTTAAGCAAAATGAATGCCCTTGTACATGCATCTTTGTCAGAAAAAGCTGCTTATATGAAAATATATTCCCACTCGAATACTTTCCAATTCTCTGCTATATTATGATCAAACACAAGTAGTGATGGTTTTTGAAATCCATCTGCCATGCCAACACATTATAGTAAAATACAATGCAACCCAAGTCCACAACATGCATACATAAATATATATATATATATATATATATATATATATATATATATATATGCCAGAACCTCTAATAATGCCTAGTAGTACAACAAACTCTTTGAAATAACTGCACATTGCCAAATTAGTCTCCGTAGCACAAGAACACTCTGAAATCACTGCACTTTGTGAAACCACTCCTTATCAGTGTAAGAAATACTCCGAAATGACTGTACTTTGTGAATAAACTGTACACGACAGAAGAAGCTCAGAGTAAGAAACACTTTGAGATGAATGTACTTTGCAAATAAACTGTGCACACCATAAAAACCTTTCAAAATGACTGTACTTTGCGAAATAACTCTGCACAGTGCAAGAAGCACTGAAATGGCGGCACTCTGTGAATAAAAGCACACAGCACAACAAACTTTTTTGAAATGGCTGTACTTTGACTGCACTTTGCAATATAACTGTACTTTGCACACAGCAAACTCTGTAATAATTGCACCATAATAAAGCACACACTCTGCAAACACTTTGCATACTCTGAGATATTTCGAACAACTCTAGTTATGCTTTGACTGCTTTCGGTCAATGCAAAATAGTATTTTGTGCCCAAACATGGTCTTTTAGTAAAAAACAGCCTTGCTCTTTAAGTTTAATTTTGCCCTTTTTATTGTATTCGTTATGCCCTTTTAATCCGTTATCATGTTCAATATACTTTCTTGTGCCCATTTTACTTTAAACATGCTCGTTGTGCAAACCAAAGGTAATTCTGAGCCCCATATGAATAGTTGTGCTAGTTTTATCAAATATCGTGGTTTAGAACATTTTAAGTAATAATGCAGTTTGTGCCTTTCGTTTGCTTAATAATACGTTTTTGTGCTATTTGTTTAATTAATAATGCATTTTGTGCCTTATAAATGCACCATTTCATTTTCTTTGCCAAATAAATAATTTGTGCAGCTTACTTTACGTTTAGCTCATTTCTGGCCCTTTTTTGTTTGTCTGTGCTCTGTTTCACTCAACCTGCTTATTCTGCCTTCACCTTCTACTCTGCACCTCAGTGGCTTGAAGAAGTAGCTCTCTTGATCCCACTTCTGACACCATGTCACTCATCTGGTCAGGATAAAACAGACGGACATTTGTGGGTTCTTTTCGAGCAGCTTTATTACACACAAACATCAGAAATGAGGCTTTGTAACTTAAACTTATAAACAGGCTAACTACTGCGCTCATACATGTTAACACACTGGTTTTTCTGTCAAAATGGCACTGCTGCCTGCATGTGCTCAGTATTTATATGCACGTGCTACATCTGGAAATGCATCTTAAAGGTACATACCCATGCGCTGATCTACACTTGGGGAGGTGGTTAGGCTTGTCTAGAGAGTCTCCTATATCTGCTAGCTAAAGTGATTTTTTTCTAGACTATTCCTTTATACTCTGTTTCTTTTTAGTCCTGTCACCCTCTGGGTCACAGGTGGGATACCGGACTTCACTTGAGCACTCTGGATTACCTATGTTTACTATAGACAAAGGAGATAGAATCTGTTAGCCATTTGGACAGAGTAACTTTGGAAACTGGCTTGCCCAATTTGTTAGGAGAGAAGGAAACAAACAACTTATAAGTTTTTCTGTAATCCTTGGTTCTATGTACTTTCTCTTATTCAAGACATTTGGAAAGAAAATTGGGAGGTTAATGTTGGGCTCAGAAGCTACCTCAGGCAAAAAAGATGGGTTGGTCCACAAGGACACCTTGTATTTGTGGAAAACCAGGTATGGAAATTTGGAAGATAGAGCCTGGAATTCAGCTATTCATCTAGCTGATGTGATAGGGGCAAGAAAGATGGTTTTCCAAGACAGCAATTTTAGATCAGACATGGCTTCTGGTTCAAATGGAGCTTGGATCAGGGCCTGAAGCATAATTGTTAAATCCCCAAAGAGGAGTAGGATCCTTTAATGGAAATCCAAGTAAAAAGGCCCCATTTGAGAAAGGCTTTACATAATTTAGAAGACACTAAAATAGTTATTTTGCCTAGGTGGAAGTTTGAAATGGCAGCCAACTGGACCTTAATTAACAGTAGCAAATGAAACTAAAAATTCAAGTTCAGCTGGTACGGGGCAAAAAGGGAGTCCAGAGAGCTGCTAAGAGCCCAGAATGCAAATCTCTTCCATTTACTTTTGTAAAATCCTTCTAGCAGAAGCTTTTTGAGAAGAAGATAAAATATGATGGACAAGGGAGGAGAGCCTGGGCTGTCTAGCAGTCAGTGGAATTGGAGAAACCATGTGGTCAATTTAAGGCCTGTTAATTGTGGCAACAAGTGTAAGTGTAGGTCTATATCCTGGGTTCGAACACAGCATATTCCAGGTCTGGATGGGTCATCTCTATCAGTGAGACAGGAGGTCTGGAGTTGGATCCAGTATCCAGGGTGGATGTAGGAGGCTATGACAGAGGAAGGGAACAAATCTGATGAGGCCAAATGGGGGCAATGAGGATAACTTTGCTCTTCAACCAGCATGCTTTCTATAGACATTTGAGAATGAGAGGCAACATTGGGTAAGCATAAAGAAGACCAGAGGGGCAATCATGGACTAGACCCTCTCTAGGTGACTCCCCCATTGGAGGGATCAGGGCAAAGAACCTGCTGCATTTGTTATTGAGTGGAGCTGTGAAAAAGTCGAAGCATGGTTGGGCTCATAAATGGAAATTTCTCTCTACTACTTTCACCTTGAGTAACCACTAGTGAGCATCACAATGGACCTGCTTAATTTGTCCACAGTCATGCTGGTTTTCCCCAGAATGTGCATTGCTATTAGAAAGTGATTGGAAGAGATCATCCATTGCCACACATTCATTGCTTCTCAACAAAGTGGATAAGATCTGGCTCCTCCTTGTTTGATGAAATACCAAACTGCTGACATGTTGTCCATCTGAATAGCAATTGTCTTAAAGGGTCTGCAATGGTAGGAGAACTGATCTCATTTTCAGGACATTGATATGCATCTTGGCCTGTTTGGGGGAACACTTACCTTGGACTGTCGTTCTCAAATGATGCTCCCCACCCTAATTGGGAGACATGTCTGGTCATGGTGGCTGTGGTCAGGGGGAGAACAGAAGTTCAACCTTTGAAAAGTTTGTTCAAATGACTCCACCACAGAAGATACCTTTTGCATGCTTGTGTGATCTTAACTGGAGTGGTTAAAGGATGCTGAAGTGTGGGCCATTGGGTTGACAGGGTCCATTGACATATTTGCATATGAAACCTAGCCAGAGGAATGAGTGTGATAGCAGCTGCCATGGATCCCATGGCTTGTAAAATTAGTCATGCTGGAAGAGAAGAATTTTGTATTACTTTCTTGAGCTGGGATACAAGTGTCTGGATTCAAGCTGGAGGAAGAGAGGCACTCTGATTGACTGTGTACAGATGACCACCTATAAACTCTAGACTCTGTAGGTGTGAGCTGAGATTTGTTGTAATTGACTGTGATGCCTAGATGGATGCACAACTGAAGCAAGTACTCTCTTACCTGTAGGAAAGGATACCTGGTTAGGGAATTTAGGAGCCAGTTGTCTAGGTGTGGAAGCACTCAGACTCCCAACAGTCTCAAGTGTGCTGCTACCACTGCCGTGCATTTGTTGAACAGCCTGGGGGCTGTAGTGAGATGAAAGGGCAGTGTTCTGAACTGGAAATGAATGGCTCCCAACCAGAAGTGTAGATATCTTCAGGTGTGCCTGTTCATTTTGACTTGACAGTATGCATCCTGAAGATCTGTCAAGCTTATCCAGTCATACTTTCGCAGCAGAGACAAAATGGATTGAACTGTGACCATCCATAACCTTGAATATTGCACAAACTGATTTAGTTTGCTGAGATCTAGAATTGGTCTCAAGTCCCCTGTCTTTTTTGGCACCGAGATGAGGGACCTTCTAGATTACCCTTTTTTCTAGCAGGTTTCCTGTTTTTAATGCTGCTGCTTCCTTTTGATTGAGTGGAATGTCAGGGATTCTTTTCATTCATGTAGGGGGGGGGGGTTGGGAAAATGGTATGATACAACTTCTGGATACAATTCTCTGCACCCAGCAATCTTTTGCTATTGATAGCCAGGCACTTTGGTGCAGAGGCAAATGCCCCCCCGACTGCCTCCAGAGGGTAAGAGTTGGGCCTTCCTTCAGGAGCACTGGTAGGGCATGTCTGAGAAGAAATCCCAGAAGTCCTGGCTCTGTGGGGCCATCTTCCATTTGAGTTCCCCCCACTGCCCCTGGGGAACGATCTCCTCATGAGTCTTGAAAAAGACCCTTGGATTTGCAAAACCACATTTTCTACCTCCCCCTTGAATCCTAGAGAAAGGTCTTTGAAGAGTAGAAAAACATATGCCCCCAGCAGACAGGGTCTTTCCCTCTTGCTGACATCTGGAAAGTGTGTCCTTTACTTTGAAGTCAAATAAAGAAAATCCATCAAAGGGGACCACTAATGAATGAAGATGTAAAAGCTCCACAAAATCACATAGTTGCATCCAGGCATGTCTCCTAATAGCTGTACCTGAACCCATCACCTATGAGGCACCTTCTGTGGCATGGGAGATAATCCTCATGGAATCATTAGAAATTGACTGGAGGGTGGCCAGTGGTGAGGAGACTATTTTGGTCCTCAGCAGACATGGACCCAAAAAGAGATTTGTAGAAAGTTCTTTGGTCAAATCTCTTTGTAATCTTGTAAAATGTGCTGGGTAATTTAGCAACCAGAGGACAAAGGTCACTGAAGCATACACATGCTTACCAAATCTGTCCAAGGCCCAGGACTCCCTGTTAGGGGGATGGACATAAGAGCTCCATTCCGCAAGATCTTTTTGGTGGCTGCAGCCACAAACATGGCATCAGCCAGGATACCCTTAGTCCAGTGTGTCCTGTCCTTTGGAGGAGCTAAAATTTTGTTGGGTCATTTAGGGATTGGCTCCACAGTATCCGCTTCCTTCCACACCAAGTGAAAAATAAGATCTATGAGTTCATCAGCCAGGGAGTCACCCAAGAAATGGCTGGGCCAGACCTGAAAGCTTCCAGGAATGCCAATCCCTCCTGGGAAGGGGTATCAGAAGAGACATCTTCTGTTGGAGATCTGGGGGACACCTTTCCCTCATCAAAATCAGTCTCCTCAGCGAAAGATTCCCGAGGGAATCTAGGTGTCTCCTTTTACATGCCTTTCTGAGGGACCTCCTCAGTGGAATGGTCTGGGGACATATTGGAAGAGATGAGGATGTCCTGAGGGACGGACTGGAGACTTGATCAGGTTGTCTGTCCCAGTGGAGTGGATGAACGAGGCTCATAGCAGAGAAATGAAGGAGGTATGGTTGTCTGATCCAAGGAGGGCAAGGATGCTCTTTCTCTAGGTAAAGAGAAGGCCCTCTCCACAACCTCAAAGGCAGAGTGCCTGGGGAAACCGAACCATCAGCTCCTGCAACTCCACAAGCACTCCACCTGAGGAGAGAGTAAAACCCGAGCTGTCCAACATAGAAACCCCAAGGTGCAGAGATGGTTCTGTTAGCTTTGGAGTTCATCCCACAACCCCTGGATCTGATGCCAACACTTCAGCTCTGAGAGTCTTCCAACTCCAGAAGACTCTTAGGTGACTTAGGAAAGTTACTGGAGTCAAAGAACAGATTGTCTTTGAATCCGATGAGGACTCCCCTAGGGGTCTTGGACCTGAGGGCTCTGAAACAGTGGGTCAGATCAGAGAAGGAGAAACCAAGGGGGAAGTGGATAAACATCACCTCACAGATCCAGGGGGAGTCTAATCTGGGATCAGCCCCATGTGGATTTGAGCTCTGAGAAATTTTCCTATCTTATCCACATCAGCCTCTGATAAGCTTTTGGAAGACCTAAGAGAAGATATGGAGGGTGGAGCTAATGAATGCCTGTGGAGGAATCCCTCCAAGAAGGATGAAGGGAGCTGAGAAGTGACTGGGTCTGTTAGAAGCAGAGGTGTTTGGATCTGGGATAATTTAAACTTAGAAGCAAATGGATCTACCGTGGTCAGATCCGATTTTTTAGACATCTTAGTTGGTGGCTCTGATGAAGGAGCTGATGAGGATGTGTGATCCAGTGAACTCTAGTGAGAGTCTTTATCCTTGGAAGTAGAGTCTGGCTTCCTATTGTCCAGTTTCTTAGAGGAGGTTTTATCCCCAGCTGTAGAAGCAGAAGTTATAGGAGGGAGAAGGCCCTTCAATGCCAGTTTGTTTCTCTGATATGTAAGGGCTCCGGAGTTGAATCCAGAGCAGATAGTGCAATCCACATCTGAATGAGCAGGTCCCAAACAGTATAAGCATTCCCTGTGGGCATACGTGTTAGTGATTTTAAGCCCACAGGTGATTCACTTTTTAAAACCAGTAGGCTTGTTAGCCATACTGGTCTAAGCCAAGTCCACCAAAAAAAAAAAGAAAATTATTAAAAGAGGAACTAACTTGACACTACTTCTTTAAAAAAAAAAAGAAAGAAAGAAAAAAGGAGAAGAAAACTACCAACAATGGTGGTGTAAGGAACACTCTTAACGAGCAAGAAAAAATTTAAAATAACATATTGACAATGGTACTAAGGAGAAGTACGGAGAAGAATGGTAGCAGCTAAAAGGAGAAAACAGCTAGAGAAACTAGCAAGGGAGGTAGGAGAAAGTGAAATTAAGGAAGGGATAAAGTTTTTTAAAGGTAAACTCATGGCTTTTTGGAAAAATAGCTCCCAAAGCTTGACAGAAACAGGATCCACATCTGAGCTGAATGGCTGCAAAAGAGATTTGAGGTATGTGAGGTTGGCAGGCCCTGGGGCATTATGGGTAAATGGAGGAGCTTGAGAGTTTTGGATCTGGTAAAAGCGGCTGAGATGGATCTGAACCCATCAGTTGAGGAATGAATGAAAAGGACATCAGATCAATAATTATGAGTTTTGGGGCTGATATTCAACTTGCTAAGTAATAAGATGTGCATATTAGCTTAATTATATTTATGTACATATCTCTAGCATTGTGCACTTGGACAGATTGCAATTCAGTATTTCACATGTACAGCAATCACAGAGTTTATGAATGGCTCATCAAATAAGTGGAGTACTTGGTAACACAAAAGGTATGAGTTTTTAATATTATGACTGTATGGCATACGTCAATAATTGTCTTAATAATATGAACCACATGGTGATTACACTGTATGTCATGATATCAAATGAAAGCTTCCATAATGCTGCAAAAGTTGTTGCTCATGTGCAGCTGTCTGTGTACTACCATTCAACAGATATTCAAACTTGCTCAGTAATAAGATATACATATCAGCATAATTATCATATTTCTCTACACATTTCTAGCATATTGCACATGGAAAGATTGTGACTAAGTATTTTACATACCCATTCACCAGAGAGGTCATGAATGACTCATCGGATAACTGGGGAAATTGGTAACATATAAATTATGATTTTTTTTTTCCTGGAAATATTATGAGTGTATGGCATGTGTTTATAATTACATTAATAGCTTCAACCAGAGAGTATTTACATGCGACTCCATGGTATCAACTGAAAGTAAACACAATGCCTAAAACCCTTTGTACTGATAATTGGTGTCTAACTAGCACTGCATGGTAGATATTTATATGTATTTGTCCATTAAATATTCAGGTATGCATAGTATTCATAATTATGCAAATATCTCAAAAATAGAATGCCATCAACAAATCTAGTTTGCAGCCAAATGAAGATCACATCTGCCTGAGCAAAAGTCACACTGATAGTTGGTCTGTCTACTATGGTTACACAGATATTAATACATGTTTTCATAAATATAAGTACATTTATATATATATAATTGCTTGTTAAATATAAAATTATTATTAAGTTAGGCTGAAGTGTTAATATCACTGTTGTGAAGAGAAGTGTGTGCTGAATAACTTTTGTATTTTAACTTTTATGCTATCTTTTATAATTTTTGATATATATGGATTCACTATACAATCTTTAAATACTGAAATGTCGAATTTCAGTATTTCGAGACTGAATAGTCGAAAAACCACATACACAAAAACCTACAATCGTGACCATTCACACACAAACCAGGACATAATCACACACACACACACACACACACATACACCTACCTAACTAAACAAACATAACAACACACACAAACACACTTAACCTACCTATAAGCAGGGGGGGCAAGCACCCCTGCAACCCCCACATGGGGGGCTGCACACACCACACCCCCCTACTTATATATTCTTACTCAGAGGTTGCACTAAACACACAACAAACACCACCGCACACGCACACTAAAATCCCTACCCATTATCCTCAAACACACAACACTTACCTGAAACCCCAGATAAATCCACAAACCGCACCATACGTCTTGAAAGTGACAGCACGATAGTGGTGAATTCGACATTTGCGGATTCAGCATGGTGTCGTTTCGGTTAACTGCACTTTCTACTATTCGGTCTCGACGTACTGAATTTCGACATTTCAGTACGTCGAGATTGTCTAGTGTATCTATTTTTATATATATATATATATATATATATATATATATATATATATATATATATATATATATATATATACATACATACACACTTGTTTACAGCTAGGTTGAAAAAGTGCATTCTCTGAATCTTAGCTCAGGTGAAGGCCATCCAGGCAGGAGCACTTCAGGTGTCAGGAGATGTGAAATTCTACTCGGGATAGATGTTATAGAGTTAAGAAGAGGAATGCTTATAACAAGACAAATATCCCAAGCTGATACACACTGATGAATTACTTAAAGTAATACGTTGCTGATTAGTATTATTTCTTTACCTGAACCTTTCACCAAGGGTAGGACAATGAACAATACTTGTGTTTTGGGTATGGGAAAAGTTGATCTAGATGGTCTCCAGCCCTCAAACCTCATGAAGTGCATGTGCAACCTCAAAGAAGCCTCATTCAGTTCTGGAAGTCATGGCCTCAGAAGCAGTGGGCAAGTATGCTGCTGACAGAAATATAACTTGGGAGTGTTGACCCTGTCCAAAGTTACAGTGTGCTTTGCCACTTATTGAGAAGATGCTTCTATCAGAATCTCATTACATGCTGCATTCTCCACACACATAAGCATTACATTACTACTGTTTCTTACTGCATGTAACTAGTAGAGGTAGACATAAGGATACACTCACCTTAAATAATGTTGTACTCTAGAAGTGACAGCCTTCAGGATAGAAATTAAGTCAAAATTCATTGAGTTGGAGAGTAGTTCAAGTAAATGTTAAAAATCCCATGGTGTTTATCAAAAAGAGAGGAGTTTTTTTGTGTCATAAAAAAAATTCAGTTTCTAGTTCCTTTCTGACTCTATTAAACATTTATTCTGTCATTCCAATCCATTTCTAACCTTTTCCAAGTACTGCTTTTCACATTTTTCTTCTCTTCCTCCATAATACTGCAACTTTTTCATATTTGTTTTACAGCATGTTTTTTGTTTTTAATGCCTTTGCCTGCCACAACACATACTGCTCTTGCAGCTGTTATGGTACTGTACCAGCTTTGCATTTCTCTACTGTATGAAGATCACATGTCAGTTCTTCATAAAGTAATCCTCCATCTTCCCCACCATTGTCCCCGATACTTTCATATTATGTTCCACGACATATAATGTGAGGCAAAGCAAGTCCAGAAAGGTAGCACATCATGTACGAGATACTGAGACACAGGTGTGGGCTGAAGTACTGTAGAATTAATCATTGTGTGCTTTAGCTTAACATATTTATGTCTATATGTGTGATCACCAAGGGAGTGCACCAGTGACAAAGAATGCAGCATTATAAAGCAAATATTGGTCTTTGCAGTTACAGTTGTACTATCCACATTTTTACTCACATATTGCTGGAATGTGGTGGTGACACCAAGGCAGAGCATATGCACATGTTGCTCAGTTTGCATACACTGCACAAACTGGTGGATTTTAGCTGGCGCTGTCTAGTAGACCAATTGCACATCTGAGATAGATTCCAACAGTGACTGTTCAGCTCGCAAGGACTTTTGCCAGGATCACAAAATTCTGTTTATACTAAACACTGTATGAGGTTATACAACATTTAGCCTTCATTTTCCAGTTGTATTCCTTATCCATTCAATAATAAATTATTTAGCCCTGCTAAAGCATGTGGAGATGCAGACTTGCAGCACTTCAGTTTCACTTGCGCAAACTACATAGCTGCAACAAAGCCAGCTCTAACTATGGACCTATAGCAGCTAAGCATTTTGCATGATTTTTTCGGTTAGCTTTCATGAAACCTCAGTGGTGGCTTATAGTACTTGGGGATTGTTTTCCCTGACTTATTTTGTCTAACCTATATACATATTTATACTTCGTAACATTTCTAACAGTTTAAATAATCTACAAGATTAAAACTAAAGTGAATCTGTCTTTTGCATGTGCAGCCCCTCAGAAACCACATCTCTATATGCACCATTGTTATTTATGTTTGTAATACTATATCTATCTAAATTTGCATAAGCTGTCAGCTCTTCATTTAAATGCAAGGAATAACATTTCTAAATAGATCTCTAAAAAATACATTGAGTATGTAACCATTGCCTGAAGGAAGTCACTAAGTTTAGTGCATTAAAAACATTTAATGTGATGTCAATCTCGCCTTCATTCTCACTGATGGGTCGGTTCCGATGCATTGGATCCATCTCGGCCATTTTTCCAAGCTCAAGGTCTTCAGAAAAGCTCATGGGCCTTATTCTTTACCCACAATCCAACCCCTTAGCTACCTCAGATCTCATTTGCTGCCGTGCAACGAGGTTGGATCGTACAGCTCTTGGCCAAGTGTTATTTCTGTGTTTAGACTGACACCTTTTTCTTCTGTTAAATTTAAAATTCTTCTTTCTGTTATCCTTAATTAGTATCTCTAAATAGTTCTTTACCCTATTTTCTATTAGTTAGCGTCCATTTAAGTTAGAGGGCTTCTAACGGATGTCAGTTTTTAGAGGATGTTCCTTTCCTTTTTTTCCCTTCCTAAATTAAAAAAAAAAAAAGAAGAAAAGATTTATATAGTTCTTTTTCTGTCTGTTTATTAGAGGACTTTTCTTTCACTTTTGGTGAGTGTGTTTCTGTCTAAGTTAGAGGACCCTTCTTTGGCCTCTGTAAGTTTCTGTGTGTGTGTCTGCTTTGTTTTGTTTAGGTATGTCGCAAAAACAAAAAAGGAAGCTGTTAGATTTCAAAAAATGTGAAAAATGGGGAAAGAAGATGCCCCTCAGCGATTCACACATTTTATGTATGTATTGCTTGGGGCCTCTTCATTTACAAGAATCTTGTTTCATCTGGGACAGTTTTAACCATCGGGCATTGATGGAATGTAAAAAACAAATTATTTTGAAAGACATCATTAAGACGCGTTTTTCTGAGGCTATATCACCTGAATCTTCAAAATCTGACAAATCTGTAAAAAGAGCTTCATTGGAGCCGAGATCATCTTCAGAGCTGAAGCCGAAGGCTCCAAAATGATCAGATCCAAAGGCACCACAAGAGCAGATATCCTCCTCTTGGTTCTAAGGCTCCCTCAGAGCAGGAAGATGCATCATCACCAACTGTAACTACTGAACATAGACACAGGAGCCGAGCCAATCACCTTCCCTGGAAAAAGTTTTGTCTTGGCTCCCATCCCCATTTCTAGCTAGATCCAGGTCACCTACCCTGTCTACTCTGTCTACCAGGAGTTTGTCCAATGAAGATGTGGATAGGGTAGTGGAGAGACTGTTGAAGACACTGGCTTTGGCCAAACTACTGTTGGATCTGACCCCAAAGGAATCAGATCAGACTCAATCTTCCACTTTGGAACCTGTTCCTCCTCCAATCTGTTCTCAGTTTCGGAGACAGAAGATTCTGATCTCCATATTTTGTTGGTATCGGGTCCAGGACCTATAAGTTCCTCAGATCCAGTATCTGCCCCAAATGTTTCTCTGCCGTCAGAGCAGGAGACCTCTAGGAGTCAACACTCCATGGCTGGGTCTGCTGAGATGTTTTGGCACAGGGGAGCTTGACTACTACCTCTGCTTTGGAGCTTCCGTCTTCTGCTCCGGAGGTTTCTTTGGCTCTAACAACTTGTCAGATCTGGGGAGTTCTTTGGAGTGGGGGGGGCTGCCTTTGAGGTAATGAGGAGGGCTCTGACTACTTCCCAGTCTGAGACACAATCTCCTTCAGAACTTCCTCCCACTTCTGTCCAGGTATCTTTGTCTTCTCATCTGTCCTCTCCATAGGTCCACAGGGACTCTAGGCCTCAGGATGCCCCTCAGGGGACTGCCACCTCTTCCAAAACCTCTCCAGAATATCCCATTGAGGAGGTTCCTTGGAAGAGGACTTGAAAGAGGAAGTATCCTGACTCCCCAGAGGAGTGTTTCACATCTGACACTGACCTAGATGAAGCAGAAGGGTCCCCATGATCACCTCCTGAAGATGTCTTCTTTGGAGACTTCCTGGAAATCTTAAAACAGAGAGGTGATTGGCAGTCCACCACCGCTTCAGCCAAGGAGTTTGTTTACCTGAAGGCCTTTGGGTCTCACCCTTCAACCTCTTGGGTGACCTTCCTTACGATGAGCTTATCGAATTAATCTCTCAGAAGGCTTGGTAGACCCCAGACTCCATAGACCCTACTCATAGGAGGCCAAATAAGTACATTATTGCCCCTAAAGAAAAAAAACTTTTTAACAAAGGATGTAGCAGTTGATGCCATGGTCGTGGCAGTGGCCACTAAAAAAGAGCTTTTTGAGACCAATTCCTCTATCCATCCTTCTAATAAGGATTCTAGGAGTATGGCGAGGTATGGGAAGTGAGTCTTTTCATCAGTGACCTTTGCCTTATGGTCCCTGAATTATTTTACCCACTTCACTAGATTACAGAGAGATCTGATAAAGGAATTATCAGACTCCCTCCAAGGAGCTGTAGCTGATGCTGCAGCAGATAAAGTCAATGCTCAGCTTTGCCACCCTGAACTCAGTTGCCAACTCGTCCATGAGACTCGTATCTTATGCAGCAGATGGAATGAGTAGGGCAGCGGGTTCAGTTATCTCTGCTAGGAGGAAGACCTGGATGCACCTTTGCGATTTCACGGAGCCCTTCAAGACTTCCTTTGTTAACGCCCTTTTAGATGGCTCTTCTCTTTTTTGGCCTAAAGTGAAGGAAATGCTCACCAGGTGTGAACAGGAAAGCAAGAGCTTATCTGCCATTGGAGTATGTTTTTCCACTCCTACAAAACCCTTTCCCAAAGGTCAGAAAGCTAGTGAGAAGATGTGGTTCAGAAAATCTAAAAGGTCTTTCCAAGACACACAGGGGTGAAAGTTCCCCTAGAGGCAGGGGGGAACAATAATGGAAGACTCTGCCCTCGCGGCAGGGGTGGCCCGCAAAATCAGGGCTCCAGAGAATCTTTCTTTTGGAGAACCTTCCAGCATTCCAGAAGGAGTGCCCAATTGCTCCTCTATAGAAGCTGTCGGGGGTCAATTGTTTTTGCACCAAGAAGCCTGGCTAAAGACAACAAATGACAAATGGGTGCAGGACATGATATCCAGAGGATATATCATTCCCTTCTCCTTCCCCATCCCTGTAAACAAGTCAGTTCCAGACGTTCCCCCCAGTCAAAAGGAACAAGCAACATTAGAAAAGTTGCTAAGAAAAAGAGTCATCCAAGAAGTCCTCGCAGACCAGAGATGATCCGGAACTTTCTCAAGATTTTTTTAGTTCCAAAGAAGACAGAGGACTGGAGACCTATTTTGGATCTCAGTAATCTGAACAAATTGGTAAAAAAGCCCATGTTCTGGATGGTGACACTGCAGTTGATATTTCCATTCCTGGAAAAAGACAATTGGATGTGCTCTATAGACCTTCAGGATGCATACTATCATATTAAAATGGAAAGGCGATCCATAAGGTTCTTGCACTGCTGGCTAGGAGCCAGTCATTTTCAGTTTCAAGCTCTGCCCTTTAGTCTCACTACAGCCCCCAGAGTGTTCACCAAGTGCATGGCAGTAGTGGTGGCTCACTTGAGATTCAAAGCATTTTACTTGTTTTCATATCTGGATGACTGGCTCATAACTGCCCTGACCAGGCATCATCTGCTACAAGCAAGGGGACTATACCCTTCAGCTCTATTCCTCCCTGTGTATTACCATAAACTATGAAAAATCTGCTCTAGAGCCATGTCAAAGCCTAGTCTTTATTGGAGCAGAGTTAAACACAACTACACTAATAACAAGACTTCCACAGGACAGAGTAGAGGATCTCATCAATTATGTAAGACTGCTAATCAGGAAGTCAAGAGCATCTGCAAATCTGGTTCTTCAGGTACTTGTGAAAATGGTTGTGTCAATCATACTTATTCCTGTAGCTCGTCTTCATATGAGAATGCTTCAATGGTTACTTTCCAAACAATGGTCAATGTTGGAACTTCCAATGTCCCACAAAATTATGATAGCCAACACCTGCAAAAAGGATCTTCAGTGGTGAATTCACTTTCCATTAGTGTCTCAGGGCTGTCTTCCATCTCCTCTCAACCTCAAGCCACAGTGACCACGGACACTTCCCAGATAGGGGACGGGGTGCATTTTCTAGGGAACACAGTTCAAAGCATCTGGCAGGAACACAAGGCTCATTTGCATATAAACATCCTAGAGATGGGGGTGGTGCTTGTAGCATTGCAAGCATTTCAGGACACTGTCCCTCTAGGAGTGATAGCAGTCCAGACGGACATGTCCATAGTCTGGTACATAAACAGGGGGGAACCAGATCTTACACACTTTGTCGAGAAGCTGTCAGGGTTTGGGAATGGACTACAACCTTCAACCATTTTCTGATAGCAATGCACATCCCAGGGAAATCCAACATGATTGCGGACAAATTAAGCAGAGCCAAGTGGTTCCTCAACCACAAAGTTACAGAAGTGATCTTATGGAAATGGGGCCAGCCTTGCTGCAATCTCTTTGCATCACCCATCAGTGTCAAATGCAGCAACTACTTTGCCCTGATCCTCCCCCACAGGGGAGTCACCAGGGGATGCACTTATTCATGATTGGCCTCCGGGACTTCTTTATGCCTTTCCTCCGATCCCTCTAATTTCCAGGTTTTTGCAGAAAGCGAGTTTGTTGGAGACAGCAATAATTCTAATTGCTCCCTATTGGCATCATCAAATCTGGTTCCCTTTTCTTCGGCCTCATCTTCGGGATGAACCATGGATTCTGGACCTGGCTCCCGACCTACTGACTCACCCATCAGGAATGACTCATCCCAACCTGGACACCCTCAGATCGACAGCTTGGCTGCTGCAGTTCCCATGATCGCCAGGTTTCTGTCCCTTTCCTCTCCAGTCAAACATATTCTATTATCTTCCTACAAAACATCTACACAAAAATTATACAAAAGTAAATGGAAGAGATTTGTTATATGGGCCAGAAATAATCAGATAGATCCTTTTGCTGTGCCTGTACACTCTACTTAAGAGTTTTTGACAGAGCTGCAGCAACTATTAGAGTTCAGTTAGCAGCAATTTCCATATAGGAGAAAATGGTTGTGTTATGTCACACAAACTTTGCAAAGCTTTTCTGAAAGGGACTACTATATTAAGACCACCATATAAAAATCCAATACCCCCGGGATCTCAGATTCATCTTATCTAACATCATCTGTCCCCCTTTCAACCATCAGCTACACGTGAATTGAAATACCTTTCCTGGAAAACTCTCTTTTTATTGGCTATTACTTCAGCCAGAAGAGTTTCTGAGTTGCAAGCTTTGTCGACCAAGCCCCCATAACTTTCATAAGGACAGAGTTTTGTTACGCACTAACCCCTCCTTTCTGCCCAAGGTTGTATCAGAAAGTAACCTTAACCAATCTATAGAGCTCCCAGTTTTCTTCTTCAACTTCAAAAATAAAGGAGAATATTCTCTGCATATCCTAGATGTTCATAGACAGTTAACATTTTTACTTGCATAGAACTTCTGAAATTAGAAAATCAGATCAGCTTTTCGTCTCTTATTCTGATATGAAAAAAGGCCAACCAGTCTCAAAAGTTACCTTATCTAAATGGCTAACATTATGCATATCCTACATTTATGATTCAAAGAACAGAGCTCTTCCGAATACATATAAAGCTCATTCCACTAGATCTGTAGCCACGTCTGCAGCTTTTCAAGCTAGATTACCACTGGATAATATCTGTGCTGCAGCTACTTGGGCAAAACCTCATACTTTTATTACTCATTACAAAGTGGATTTGGCCTCTAGGGGTAGAGCCTCTTTTGCTTCTATGGTTCTGAGGAATATTCTCCAATGAGCCACCCAAGAGTCAGGTTGCTTGGCACATGGTCCCATCAGTGAGAATAAAGGCGAGATTGACAACATCACATAAAGAAGGTATGTACTTACCATAACATTCCACGTGTATTGTCCATCTTGTCCTTTATTCTCACAACCCTCCCTCCATACCCCCTGCCTATACTCCTGGGAGACCGAGTAGCACGGATTGGATTCAACAGGGCAGTATAGCTTCAGATGGCATACTTTCCCAGTTCTTAACTGATTCATGCATGCACACATGCGCGCACACACACACACATACATACATATATATATATATATATATATATATATATATATATATATATATATATAGTTGGATAATTTACGTACGTATATTTTTTTTTCTGTGGGGTGCTGGGGGCGATCTGAGGTAGCTTGGGTGTTGCATTATAGGTAAAGAATAAGGCCCACAAAATTTGCTGAAGACCTCAAGCTTGGAAAATGGCTGAGATGGATCCAATGCATCGGATCCAACCGATCAGTGAGAATGACGAACAAGATGGACAACACACATGGAACGTTATGGTAAGTACATAACTTCTTTGTACAAATGTTTATGACAAGGTTTAAGACAACAGTGACTGCAGTCACTAACTAACAGACATTTGGGTTTTCATCTTCATATACTTCAGAAACCTCATGCTAATGCAAACTTGCTATTGTAGCAACTGTCTATGTATCTGAGGGCAATAGTAAAAATCTGTCCCTGATTGTGGGGCCTTTGTTCCCGATTACATTTGCATGTGACCCAAGTTTTGCCACAAGATGTTTACAGCTTTTCTTTTGTTCATCACCCATACTACAGACCTTCCCAGGATTTGTGCCTGTATACTTCAGGCAATATTATACATTCTGCTCTTTTGTAGGGACGGTTCACGTATGCAAGTTCACCTCCCAGAATCCCTGTGAAATTTTAAATGCCATGTAATAGATTGTTTCAAGTTTCCATATTCTGTCATCTGATGTCTCCTACTTTTTTGGGACCTCCTCCTGTGTTATGTTTCCATCTTCTGTCATCTGGTGCCTCCTGCTGCCCCTGTTTTTGTGTAGTGCAGTTCAACAGGTTTCCATTCTACTGTATGCCCTACTCAGTCACCGCAACTTGGGGCCTGTGTTGCATGGCCACCTGTAATTCAGTGAACAGCATTATATCTAGTATTAATGCTTGTAACACAAGTTTCCCAAAAACAAACAAAAAATTATTTATATGCTGTTCCACTTTTCCATTTCTGCCTTGACTGCTACATCTTCCCAGTTTTTCCACCATTCTTTATAAGTAATGCTTTACTCTTAATATCTTTGCATACAATTTTGCCCTGTTAACCCAGCGTCCACCTTCAGTATTTATACAAAGTAATTCTGTTTTTATCCTTGTACTTTCTTCTCCACTAGTCTCATTAATTTCTCATTTTGTACACATACTGTTATAGCATCTGCAAATGCTACCTCCGTATTCTTTTTCCTTAATGTATTAGCCGGTGTATCTCTCTTTTCCCAATTTTCTCTATTAAATAAAAGATTTATGGTTCACCATTGTAATAAACCTGCCTTCTTTGTAGCAGCATCATTTATCTTTTCATTTATTGATATCCTAACTTCAGCATTAGACTGCCTTCGAATAATTGTCTTACTTCTTGACTTACCTGATATTTTCTAACGCTTCTCCTAAAATCTCACTCTGTACTTTATCAGATGCTCTTAAATGATCCAGACTAATTTTCATTGTCTTTTCTTCCTCTACTACAATAAAAAGAATTCCTTGCAAATTGTTTACATATTTACAAATATTCTTTCCTTTCTCTATATGTATTTTATTTTAATGATCCTGTTCTTCTGTTTCTTTCATTTTTAGCACTATCTGCCAACATTTATGGTCTGCATTCATTATACCATCTCAAAATAGTTAGTTTTATTAAGTCAACCTTTTTTGTGGTCACTGCCACTATAGCCAAATTCAAGCTTATCATATCATTGCTTGCACATATCTCCTGAAATACGTCCACTAATGTTCTACTCTGCTATTCCATTTTCCCATCCTTATCAGAAACAGTAGGATTACAATTAACTAAGTATATAGCAGCAGTGGGATCAACTAAAGCTATAGCTGCTGGGTCAGGTTTTGGAATAGTGTATAAAATTTTAAAAGACTAAGGAGCTTTATACACCGTATCTGCCTTTTTAGGGGTAGCTGGCTTACTATCAGGAAAATTGCAGACAGTGACACAAACATCTTCTAAAGCAGATAGAACAGGAGGAATTGGTGTAGGTTCTAGAAGGTCCTTCTGCAACAACTCAATGTTTTTCTGTGAGTCTGAGAAACCTTAGTGTTCTCCCATTGAAAACACTAGCACATTCTAGCAATGGTCTCAGAAAGAGCAACCCCTGCAGGGAGAATTAGAATGTGAGCTTTCTTCTGAGTCTGAATCAGCTTCCTGTTGAGATTCATAATCTTGAATCTTTCTAGAAAAAGAGGCATCCCTCTTTCTTTTACCAGAAACAACTTTACAAGAAGGATCAATGGCCTGAATTAAACCTTGAGCCAGACCAAGGAAACTATTTCTACCCAAAGAAAATTGAGGAGGAAGTAGATACATGCTTAGTTTTCTGTTTCGTTTGGATAGAAAAGATGGGGCCTACTGTGATATTAATGGGACCAGTAACTTCCTCATTGATGGGCACAGCATGCTGATAAAACAGGGAAGCCTTCTCTGTTCCCTCTCCCAGGAATAACAAGAGTGGCTTTCCTTTGCCCACTTAGGGGACCCCAACAGCTACAGAGGAAGTGGCTAACCCCTGGTTCTTAGTTGCTGTAGTTTTTGCACTAGGAGGATCTGGGATAGAACATGAATGGTCTGAGGTATGATAAATGGCAACAATTAAGTCACCCACCTGAGGCTGAGGCAAATTAATAGCCTACTGTGGTGGTAAAGGTTGTTTGCTTGACATTTTCTTTTTGTGGCTGGAAGAAGTACTGACCATGGGACTAATAGTTTGTTCCATGGTCAGGTTAAAACATGGCATCTCTTTCCTGAGGAAGACAAGCAGCAAATGCTGATCAAAACTACAAGTCTTAAAAGTCACTTTTTTGAGAAACAGCACTGTAAAAAGCACTTTAAAACACTTTGTCAGCCCTACATAAGTAAAATAGACACAATTTTGCCACAGAAAAAAAGTGGTTTTCAGTTACTTTAAACAACTTTTATACTGACATTAAACAAGTGCTCCCATTTAAAGTATGATAGCTTTGTGACAATCCATTAAAACTCAATACTCATAGCTTAAAATAACTTTTTTGAAGATGAAAGTGATGAACCAACAACAATATTTAGAAAATAGAAGGTTTTTTTCCCCTGAAAAGAGCTTAACTGCCCTTCAAAGGAACAGTGCAAGCTGAACATCAATCTTCAAAAGCCTCAGAAGAGTGTACTCTTTGGTAGCAGTAAAGGTTTGAAGGGCTTTACATGCAAACTTGTCTTTTGTATTGCTCAGCTCGAGCTTCCTGACAGTTTGGTAGTGTGGAAGGTGCCCTGAAGCTTTGGAAGCTGGCCGGCTGCTATATCTTTTTTTCAGGATATAACCCATACAGCTAAGGCTACTACAGTAGTGATCAGTATGATGAACATTTAATAATATGCTCCACACACCACCTATATTGTTATTATATATGAATGGATTGAAATTGGTATTAATGCAGCATTGTTGAATGTTTATTTCTGAATAATGCATGTTGGAGAATACTCACATAATAACCCTCAGTATCTTAGTGCATAGCCTGACTCAGATGTCGCAGTAGAGTTTTTCTTTCTGCTAGCTAACAGTCAGCAACTGCATACTTAGAGAATAACATACTTCCCACAGCTGAATGATCATCTTATGTAGCTGGTATTAACATTTTTTGCGCTCATGCACTGCTTGACTGTAATGATCAGTTACCACCTTGGGGGAAAAACACAGATTAGTTATTTATTGAATAGTTAAACTGCAAGTCATCACAGGAGGAAAATCATATTTGTGGCATTTATTTTGTCAAAGTCAAGTTAAAGTAAACTTTATTGTCATTTAGATCTGCATATAGTGCAGCTAAACAAAATTACATTGCTTTGTTCCCAGTGCAAGAAACATACATACATACAGTTACTATTTAGTAATACTAGGGCAGACACTTGCAGATATTACATGTATAAAAATGTGCCATATAGGGTATTGCAGAAGTAGATATTGCACAAACTTGAATTTTCACATTAACCGCTACCTGTAAAGCAAAAATATTGCAGAGTATTGTACATTCAAGTTTCAGAACAGATGTAGATTTAGATATTGCACTAAAGTATGTTACTAGTAGTAGTGATCTTAGAATAAATAGATATGACAGTATGTCATTTACTGGATTAGTCAAGAGAATATTCAGTTAATTGGTTGAAAGAGCAGAATGGCTTCTGGCATGCCTGTTGCTAGAGTTCAGCAATCTGGTGGATAAGGAGAAAAAGCTTCTACTGAGCCTAGAAGTCTTACAGTGCATACTGTGGTAACGTCTACCCAAGGAATGGTGGGAGAACATCCACAAGCAGGGTGACTATGGTCATTTATTGTCTTTCTAGCTCTTCCAATACATCGAGGTTTGCGTAAGTAATCCAGTGATGCCAGTGGAGAACCAATGGTTCTTTCTGCTGCTGTTACTATTCTCCAGAGAGCCTTGCGATCTGAGGCATTACAGTTCCCGTACCATACAATGATGTTTGTCAGTACACTCTTGACAGTTCCCCTTATAGAAGGCTTGGTGGATGGACTGTGACAGCTTTGCTTTCCTTTCCATAGGCAGTGCAAACATTGCTGCATCTTTTTGACAGTGTGGTTGGTGTGAATCGACCAAGGCAGGTCCTCTGATATGTGTATACCCAGGAATTTAGTGCTCTTGACTCTCTCTACTGCTACTCTCTTGATTTACAAAGGTTGATATGCTCTCTGAGACCTTCTAAAGTCCACAGTCAGTTCCTTGGTTTTGCTGACATTCATTGCACGATTGTTGCTGTCACACCAGCCTAGCAGATGTTCCACTTCACTCCTATATGCTGTTTCCATGCCGTTCCTTATTATTTGTACATTTATTTATTAATAGGGATCAAATATCATTCATTGATATATTTCCAAGTGTGCCCCCACCCAAGATGATAAAGTTGTCATCAGAAGCTAAGCTGGCTGAGGAGAAACAGATGGCTTCTCTGAATTTGATTGTGCTGGCTCTACGTGCAATCCAATTATTTGACAAGGAACAGGATCAGCAGAAATGTTTCATCTATGTGGTTATCTGAGTGACTTTAAATAATGCTGCATTGTAGAGACGGACTTTCCTGTGGCATTATAATGCTTGCTGGTATATCACATAAAAAATTAAACATTTTTTTTTAAATTAAACACCCCAAACCACACCAACTTCAAATCTCTCCTACACTCCTACCTATCATCTAAATGAATTTGCCCCTGCTCTTCCCATACATGAGCCCCTCCTCACTCATCTTTCTTTTCCCAGCAGCTACCATCTCTCCCTACTGACACCCACTTACAACACCTATAATCTGCCTATTACTGCTGGACTGCATTTTCTACCCTCATTTTCATCAGATCTGAGATTTATATTTTTATAATATGAAATGTTTTATATTTTAATCCTATGAAATGTTGTAACTATGTGTTTAAAAATTTACTCAACAAAGATTATGGAATGTATGTCCACTGTCACTACAGCTACTCTGTATATAAAAAGAAGTTATGTACTCACCATAATGTTCCATGTTTGTAGTCAATCTCACCCTTCATTCTTACATATGGATCGGCTCCGACTCTGCCTATTACAAAGCTTGAAGTCTCTCAGTTGGCTCGTGGCTAGGTAGGTATCTCATAGTGCACTAGTGCAATCCCCAGATCTTGTTTGCTGCTAAACTATAGAAAGACAGAACTAAGGTTATCGGGAAAGAACAACAATAATGAAAGGTCTCCACCCTACCAAGGTAAGGCTATCCTGTCTCCAGATCCTTCCAGGACGGGGGTAGGTGGGTGGGTTCGTAAGAATGAAGGGCGAGATGGATTACAAACATGGAATGTTATGGTGAGTACATAACTTCTTTATGTTCTGTAGTCCTATCTCGCCTTCATTCTTACATATGGGACAGCATCCCTAGCACCTTATTCTTGGGTGGCTCACGGGAAAATACTCGAGTACTGTGGAACCAAAGGAGGCTCTACCCCTTGAGGTCAGGTCCAATTTATAATGAGTAATAAAGGTATGAGGGGTAGCCCAAGTTGCTGTTGCACAGATAGTATCAATTGGGACCCTGGCTTGGAAAGCAGCAGATGTAAACTGGGATAGTGTAGAATGAGCCTTAATCTTGAACGGTAGAGTTTTCCCATTGGAGGAGTAAATGAAGGAAATACAGCTCAAAATCCAATTAGATAGGGTCACTTTAGAGACTGGCAGACCTATTATGGATTCAGAAAAGGATACGAATAACTGGTCTGACTTTCTAAGTTCCTTAGTCCTGTGAAGGTAGGATCGTAACTGCCTGTGAACATCCAGTTGGTGAAATTTGTATTCTGCAGCGTTAGAATGATTAGGGAAAAACATAGGTAATTCTATGGTTTGGTTCAAATTAGTTTGAGAGCAAACTTTAGGGATAAAGGAAGGATTTGTACGAAGGGAAACTCTGTCTTTGTGGAAAATCAAATAAAGAGGCTTAATAGACAGTGCTTGTAACTCTGATACTCATCTAGCTGATGTGATGGCTACTAGAAACAAGGGCTTCCAGGACAGAAACTTCAATAGACATGAATGTGCGGTTTCAAAGGGCGGTGCAGTTTGGACAGAACAAAGTTTAGATCCCAGGGGGATATTGATTCATGAAAGGAAGGTCTCAGATAAGTAGCCCCTTTAAGGAAGGTTTTACACAATTGGTGAGACATCAGCTTAGATTCATGTTGACCCAAATGAAAGGTAGATATCGCTGCCAACTGGACCCTAATTGTGGCAGCAGCAGATCCCTGATGGAAAAGTTCAGACAAAAATTCTAAAACCATAAGGATGGATGCAGTGTAAGGATCCACATTCCTTTCTTTAGCACAGATAGAAAACCTTATCCATTTGCTAGTGTATAATTTTCTAGTGGAAAGTTTATGCGAAGACGTAAGGATGTGGGTCACAGCAGGTGAAAAATCATGAAGCCTGACTAGGGATGGAATTGGAGCAGCCATGCTGTCAAATTGAGGGTGTGGAGGCAGGGGTGAAGAGAGCCTGATGTGTGTCAAGAGGTCTGGCACTGGGTCCAGAGTCCATGGATCTTCTAGTAGGTGAGGCCGGAGAAAGAGAAACCAAATCTGTCAAGGCCAGGAAGGAGTGATGAGGATCATTTTGCTTCCCAATAACTTTGCTTTCTGTATCACTTTGGATATTATTGGAAAAGGAGGGAATGCATAAATGAGTCCCAGGAGCCAATCGTGAATGAGTGCATCTCTCGGTGACTCTCCTGGAGGGGGGATGAGGGAGAAATAGCTGCTGGATTTGGCATTGATCGGGCTGGCAAAAAGATTGCAGCAAGGCTGTCCCCATTTGTGGAAGATCTGTTGAGCTACTTCCTGATTCAGAAACCACTCGTGAGGCATCAAGATTGCCCTGCTGAGCTTGTCGGCTATCGCATTAGTTGTCCCCGGGATGTGCGTTGCTACTAGAAAGTGTTGGGAAGATATCACCCACTTCCAAACACGAATAGCCTCTCGACAAAGGGGGTAAGATCTGGTTCCTCCTCCTTGTTTGTTTAGATACCATACTACTGACATGTTGTCCAATTGGATTGCTATCGTCCCTAGAGGAAGAAAGTCGTGAAGTGCTTGCAACGCTAGAAGCACTGCTCTCATCTCTAGGACATTGATATGCAGGTGAGCCTCGTGATCTTGCTATGTGCCTTGGACAGTCCTGCCTAGATAATGCCCCCCCCCATCTGTGAGGCATCCGTGGTCACAGTAGCAATGGGTTGGCGGGGAAGGAATGGAGTGCCTGTTGTCAGCTGATCAGTTTGAATCCACCAATGAAGGTCCTTTTTGCAAGACTCTGTTATGAGGATATGGTGAGAAAGAGGCAGTTGTTGAAAGGACCACTGGGAAGACAGAAGCCATTGGAGAATGTGCATGTGCAATCTGGTTAGAGGAACTAGAGTTATGGTGGAGGTCATGGTCCCTAAACGTTTCAGCACTGTCTTTGCCTTGACTTTCTGTAGAGGAAGTAGACTGAGAATTTGTTGCCTGAGGTTTTGAATTCTGTCTGCAGGTAGATGAGCAGCTAGTATGGCGATGGTGTCTATTTCTGCGCCTGTAAAAGTCACAAACTGAGAGGGCGATAAGGCAGACTTTTGCTAATTTATTGTAATCCCCAGCTGGGAACTGAGCTGGATGGTCGAATCTCTGGTTTGTAGAAGTAGGTGCCTGGTGGTGGTGGTCAGGAGCCAATCGTCCAGGTACGGAAACACTTGGAATACATGACGTCTCAGGTGAGCTGTCACTACTGCCATACATTTGGTGAACACCCTGGGGGTTGTGGTGAGACGAAAGGGCAGAGCACGAAATTGGTAATGGCTGGCTTCCAGCCAGAAGTGTAAATGACTCCTCGATGCTCTGTCCATTTTTATACGGTAGTACGCATCTTGGAGGTCTATGGAGCACATCCAATTGTCTTTCCCTAACAGAGGGAGTATAGACTGCAGTGTCACCATCCAGAAATTTGCCTTCTTTATGGATTCATTTAGTTTGTTGAGGTCCAATATGGGCCTCCAGTCCCCTGTTCGTTTTTGCACTAAAAGGAATCTGGAGTAAGTTCTGAATCCTATCTGGTCTGCAGGGATGGTTTGGATGACTCTGTTTACAAGCAACTTTTGAACTTCTACAGTTGCTTGATCCCTGTGATTGGGTGGAACATCTGGGGTATTCTTGGGAGTGTGCGGTGGAAGAGAAAAGGGTATGGAGTAACCTCTGGTGATTAATCTTTGTACCCATTTGTCTTGGGTGATGTTTAGCCAAGCTTCTGGATACAAAGGTAGGCAACCCCCGACTGGCTCCAGAGAAGCGCAGCCAGGCCCCACATCAGGAGCGCTGATAGGGACGGCCTCAAAATGAATTGCAACTTCCCTGGTTTTGTGGACCCCCCATGCCTCTAAGGTGACATCTACCATTAGCTCCTCCTTCTCTGACTCTGAAGGAGGAGTCACCCTGTGCATCTGGGAAATATCTCTGGGACTTCTTGAACCACTTCTTACCACCTCTCTAACCTTGGTAATATGGTCTAGAGGGGACGGTAAAACGTACTCCCACAGCAGAGAAAGTTTTCCCTTCTTGTTCGCACCTGGTGAGTGTATCTTTTACCTTCGGTCCAAACAGTGAAGAACCTTCAAAGGGGGAGTTGGTAAAAGTAGAGTTGAAAGGCTCCGCAAAATTACATAAGTGCTTCCAGGAGTGTCTCCTAAGGGAAACTCCTGAACCCACTGCCCTGCTTGCTCCATCTGTTGCATAGGAGATCAGCCTCATGGAGGAGTTCACAATAGAATTTAAGGTAGACAACTGAGCAGACACCTTCTCAGGAACTACTTCAGTAGATGTACCTTGAAGGATATCTCCTAACTCCTTGAGGAGATCTCTTTGAAGCGTAGTAAAATGTGTGAGGTAGTTCAGCGATCTCAGAGTAAAAGCTGCTGAAGAAAAGATACGCTTCCCATATCTATCCATCGTTCAAGACTCCTTATTCGGCAGATGGACAGATGAAGAAGTCTCTGCTAGCTCCTTCTTAGTGGCCGCTGCCACCACCATGGCATCTACGGGCATGCCCTTGGAGAAAAAAATCTTTCTCTTTCGGGGTAGACAGAAATTTATTGTGTCTTCCGGGAACTGGCTCCATGGCATCAGGAGTCTCCCACACTTTACGACTAACCAGGTCTAATAGTTCATCAAAAGGTGGAGACACCCAAGAGGCTGAAGGTTGAGATCTGAAAGACTTTCAGGTACACTGACTCCTCATCAGAAGGGATGACAGTGGGGCTCCTCTCTGCTTCAGGATCTCTAAGATGTCCACAAAGGAGACATCATCAGAGAACGACTTGGGTGACCCTTCTGACTCCGAGGTCAGTGTCTGAAGTGATGGACTCATCCGGGAAGTCTGTATGCTTCCTCTTACATATGTTCTTCTGAGGGGGCTCCTCAGAAGGGTACTCTGGGGAGGTCTCAGAAGACTGGGGGCCAGCCAATGAGGGCTCCTGAAGCTGCAGTCCTCTGCTGTCGAAAGAGAGAGTAGGTGCTGAGAACGAGGTTTGTGCTTGAGGGGGGAGAGCGTCGGTACCCTTGCGTGGAGCTGATGAGCGAGACAGTACACTCCTCATCATCTCGAAAGCAGATCTTTGCAGCTCTGAAGACAGCCCCAGTTCTGAGGAAACGGAAGTAGTCATCGGCTCCAGAGCAACTGGCTCCGAGATGGATGGTAGGATCCGAGCTCACCCTAGCCGATGCACTGAGAGGGAGACTCGGAACCGATGAGGTTCGGGTCCAAGTGTCCCTGTCGAGGCCGACCGGTGAGCTTTGACTCCTAGACACCACGGATGGCGCCGAAGGTGTCGGAGCAGAACTCGGCTCTGAGACAGCCATGAGAGAAGCTGGAACCGAGGGTTCCACAACAAGTGGCGGTGAAAACTCTGGCTCCGTAGGCCCGACTCAGCTTGGAGGAGGAACCACAATAGGGAGGATGGACTCAGGTGGCTCCGGAACCAATTTGGGCAAAGCCACTCTCTCCACATCTTCCTCTGACAGGCTCTTGGAGGATCTGGATGACAGTGTAGGTGATCTGGATCTCTGTAAAATTGGAGATCTTGAGGTTGGGGAGACCGGCAAAGGATCTCTGGACCAGCTCAAATGCAATTTTTCAGTAGTCTGCTCCGAAGAGCTTGGGGCCAACACTGCAGTGCCAACATCAACAACCTCGACTGGCTCCAAGGACAGTGGAGCTGAGGAGGTAGAAGTCTTGTCAAGTTTGGATTGTTTCTGAGGAGGTTCCAATACACTAGTCGACACCGGAGAATGCCTCTTGGCTGACTTGACCTTCTCTTTTTTAGACGAATGTGATTTGGATGAAGAAGAAGAACTCGCTAAGTCTTCCTCGAAGGAAGGCTTGAGGAGACCTTTCAAAATTAACTTGTTCTTCCTCTCCTGGAGAACTCTGGAACTAAAGGAATAGCAGAATAAACAAGTTTCCTGCAAATGAATGGCTCCGAGACAATATACACAATTACTATGGCCATCCGTAATTGACATCTTCTGAGAGCTCTTTAAGCATTTTTTGAAACCCGAAGGTTTGTGGTCTTTAGACATGTTGAACTAAGTGTAACTTTTGCCTTAGCTATATAATATAGCAGATACACCACAAGCACAATGAGGACTAGGTCCTCTAACTTAAATGGGCCTAGCCCTATCAAGCACACACACACACAAAAATGAGTAAACAGGGCTAGGTCCTCTAACTTAAATGGGCCTAGCCCTGTGGAAAAAGAAATATGGCAGAGGACTAGGTCCTCTAACTTAAACGGACTTAGGTAAATAGGCTAAGTCGTAGGAAATTCAGAAAATTAGTAGCAGGTAAAGTATAGAAGTATAGAGCAAACAACACTGCATGCAAGCTATAAATTTCTAGAAACTTAGATCCCTGATATAAACACGGGCCCACAGAGAAAAACTGTAACAAGGCTCAAAAAACACTGCACAATATATATATATATATATATATATATATATATATATATATCAAATAAGTGAGAGAATGAGGTCCTAACTAAAAACCGACCTATGAAATATCAAGGTTAATTTAAACTAGCACACAGGATACCAAAACGAGAACAACACGAGCCAACGGCCAACAAGTTCTCAGTCACTAACTAATTTAAAGAGCAAAAAACACTTTTAAACACTACTAAACACTATCCAATAATAAGATAACTAGCTATATAATCAGTAAAGCGATAGAGAAAAAATTTGAACTTAGCCACGGCCAAGCAAGAAGCACTTCTAAACTCGTAGATGCGGCAAACGAGATCTGGGGATTGCACTAGTGCACTATGGGATACCTACCTAGCCACGAGCCAACGAAGAGACTTTGAGCATTGTAATAGGCCCCGAACCCATATGTAAGAATGAAGGTGTGATAGGGATACAGAACATTGTTATCTTTTCATACTTGTTAAATTGTTTCTCTCAGCATATGTTATATACTCTGTCTGTTATGCATGTTTGTTATTGTCATTGTTAATGGAACTTTTCTCTCCCATCATCCACTGAAAGTGGGCTCTTCTTGGCCCAGTGGACTTCCCTGGTCATCAAACTGAAATAAATAAATAAAATAAAAATTCTGGTTGACAACTTTTATGCAGCCACAGCCCGCAGGAACCAACACAATGTTTTACAACCCTCTTTTACAACACCAACATGAATACCTTTATTAAATTATCACTAAGACAGGCACATATATATTAGCAAAAATTAAAACCAAATACAGTAAGTTTTTTATTTCTTGTTTATTTATTTGACATTTGTTGACTGGGTTAGTGCGACTGGACAGATGCCCCTTTTCAGAGGAGACCCGAGGAGAGAAGCTCCATAATTATACATACATGATATAGACAGAGGAATACTATAAGTCACAATACAATTACTTTCTATACTAATCTCAATACAATTGTTAATAGATTTATAGAAAAATGTAGGGATCCTTAAACATTTCTTAAGATTCAAATAAACCATAAAAGTATACAGTTACATTCTATAGAGAAACATCAAATTATTACATGTAGCATGAAGTAAGATCAACACAGAATACAACATCATAACAGGTTCTGAAAATCATATGGCCTATTTTATGGAAAAAGGTGCAAAGTTTATAAAGAATTAAGGTGAGGAGTAGAGACAAGACAAGGGAGAGGTAGATTAGGTTGAGTAAGTACACAAGCAAGTCCAGGAGTTTAATAGGGTGTCTTAATTTTTTTTTTTTTTTTAAACAGTGTCAGGAATCAGTCTTACATGTAGGGATAGTTTATTCTAGGCTTTGGCAACTCAATGATTATGTGTTTATTGGTTTTATATCTCAAGTAGGTGTTGATCAGAGCTGCAGACTGTCCGATTAGGAGTGTAGAGGGAGATGAGTGTTGCAAGAGCAGGACAGGAAGTGGGACAGTTAAGGATATTGTGAGTTAGATGTAGGTGAGGCAGAAGGAGTTGTTGCAATTCAGGACACTGACATTTTTTTTAGAGATAGGCAGTGGTGTGAGCAATGAGGTTTATTTGATGCAAATTGAACAATTTTATTACAAGTGAGTTCTAGCTTAGACAAGAGATTAGCTTGTAAGTTAGTGAGAATTGGGGCAGCATATAAAAGGGGTGGGTAGGAGATAGGCCAGAGAGAGAGAGAGTTTAGATTCATTTGTGAGGATTTTTTGTGTTATTAGAGTAGGACTAGTTTTTGATGGGTTGTATGCAAAGATCAAATTTTAATTGTTCATCTATTACGACCCCTAGTAATTTAGTGCAGTATGCATTGTACATGTGTTTTTTTTCTTTGTAGCAACGGTCATACACTCCAGCATTGCATATATTGTGCATTTTACTGCCTTCTGTTAAGCCTCATCTCCCTCCTGAATATTATTCTGCCTGTATTTATTGTTCCTACAAATTCCATTTATTTTTCTGCAATTTGCTCTTCCCTTATCTAAAGATCTCACTTCCAGTTCTTTTATCTCCTTAACAATATTCAATATTTCAGTTAAAGTTGGTTTAGATATTAATTTCCATTTTCTAGTACTTGCTTTTTTGGCATCTAGGAGAATGAATTTAATAAGGCCTTACAATGTCAGTTCAGATCCTGCATCCTAGTTCAAAAGAATTATTTCCATAGTTGCAGCAATTTGCTCCCCCAATATTTCTGACAGGAGCTTCACTTTGACGGTATCCAGTCAGGAACTTGTTGCTGGTTTGCTGAGAGACAACAGGCCCAACATAATTTTTTTGCAGTGACTCTTGTGTAATCTAAAAACATAAACTTGTAAGTGCCTTAACAGCTATGCTCTACCTTAATAGTTTGCCTTGGTATAGGTAAATATGAGTGTCTATAACCCTCAGGGCTAAAGTTGCCAGTGTTTGAAGTTTACAAATGCTCCTAGGACTGTCACTATACCAAAGAGGGAGGACTGAATACTTAAAATATTGATGTCCCAGAAAATTTGGTATGACTATCCGGTTGCTGAGCAGGGACACCAGTTGTGAAGAGTCGTGCTTCTGAATTTCTTCACTCTGAGGTGCTTGTTGAGCTGTGACCAGCACCCCCACACCACCAATGTCTTGGAATAATTTTGAATAGTGGCCTTTTGCATTCTAAGGTCAATACTGCTACTGCCTTTTTAGCATTTTTTTCTTCAAGAGAGTCTTACTCTGGGTAAAGAAACCTTAAAATATTTTAGAATAAACAGTGCTATCAATTAGCACTAGCAGTATAGTTATCTATCAAATAATTCCTCTTTAAGGAAACAGACTTCCCTTAGATATAAAGCAAAGTAGCTCACTGACCTTCTTTAAGTACAACTTTGAGAAACAGATGGGACACGATAAAATTACCAGTGGCCTCTCAAATCCTCATTGAAAGGGGATTAAACCAGGTGGTAGCTGTTTATGTCATAGGGAACTGATGAACTGGGTTCTTGAGGCTAGGCTACAATTCGTGTACCTGAACAGCAGCCATATGAACTTATGACTGAGTATGGGAGGGCTGACAGTTAGCAGGAGCAAAGGACATAGAAAAAATGCATTAAGGTGGCTTTTAAAATTATATCTGAATGAAAATTGTCAGTCTGAGAATATAAACCATGATGTGCATGAAGCAGCAGAAAACTATTCTCCTTCAGGTATTTTAGCAAAAACATTGAGTAAGAGTTAATCTATGCTGTCCATAATTTTGAGAACTGTGTTTGTTATATTATAGCAAAGCCAGGTGTAAGTAAATAAGAAAATAAACAGTGTCAACCCTTTTTTGTGCTGCTTGTAAAGAAAACAAAGTCCTAGTATATCTGCTTAGTTTTGGCATGTTCCTAAATAACTTAATATGCTCAAGGACAAATTCCACATCACACAAATTTCAGAAGGAAAGAAGCATTTTTGCTCTGCTTATATGCTGTTAATATTAATTATTATTACAGTGTATAGAAGGCAAACAAAAGTTCATAAGCAGCAAAGATATCATTTTAATACTGCTTCAAAATCAAAAAAATATATGACAAAAATTGAATTATAGTGCATGGTTTCGCTGGTACTCCCCAGTGTTATTTGGATGGACACTGCAGATGTAGAAGACAACTTAATTTCCATTACCATATTCCTTTTAAAATGCATTTAGGTATCTTTTGCAATAAAGTGCATGGGTTACTCTGTTGTGGGTTGTGACAGCATGCTGTTTTCTAGTTTGATGATGTTACCTGGGTTAAATACCCTAATAACTTAATATCTTGTAAAATAAAATTGTGTCTAAATCATGAAAACTACGCAGACCATCTCAAAGCCTTGTCCCTCTTCTCAGTATTGTACAGGCCACAGAGACAACCTCTGACTCACGTATAAAGCCTCAACAGATCCTAACTTGTCAGACCTATTACACATACACAAGTCCAATTGGCAACATAAGCACCTGTCTAAAGAACTTCAGTCTCTTCTGCAGTATAAATAGAACAAGTTGGAAAGATCGGCATGTATCACAGAAAATTCAGTTTCTGTGGAGTTCTCTTCCACTCCACATAAAGCAAACTACTTTCCTTACTGTATTCAGACCTAATTTGGATGACTGTGTGGATAACCGCAAACTCCACCCCAGTTTAGCATCATTGACCCTCATGGAAAGGGGAAACATGTAAATGTCACAACATATCTTTGTTCTGCCAAACTCTAGGTTATTTGTACCCAGAATAGAATGGTTAAAAACTACCATGGGAATGTAAAGTTAGGCAGCTTAATATTCCCAAAGATCTATAGCCTCGTAAGTACCTTTGATCCTGTGAACCTAACACTGACTGATATAAATGCATCTTCCTGCTCAGAAAGGTAACCCTTCACTTTGGCTTTCTTTTTAATGTACACAATTTAGAATGGAAATGGATGTCATAATAGCTTTTGTAACCTTTGTTTTTTTTTCTTTTTGGTTGCACATAGGCACTACATGTATAATATTTTCTTACATATTTATTTCTTAAAAGTGTCTACTTGGACTGCTATGCATATTTTACAAACAAACAAATCAAGGTTTCAATTAGAAAAAAAAACCTGCAGTGGTGCAAAGGATAGCATTGCTTGGTACTGAAGTTCAGTGCCTAGTAGAGATGTGTAGATCAATGTGCATCTATGTACCTTTAAGAAGCTATCCAAGGGCTTGCACAAGTGTATAAATACTGAGCACGTGCAAGTCTGACTGCCATTTTGTAGTAAGCTGTTGAGATGTAAGCATGTATGTATGTAAGGTCTGTCTGTTAGCCAGTTTGTATTTTATGATGCTGCTATCCTTCCTGATATGTTTCTATGTATTAAAGCATCTAAATAAAATACCCAACCTGCTTGTCATCTATGTCAGAGTGGGATGAGTGACATGGTGTCAGAAGTGGGATGTCTAAAAGGACATGGTACCAGAAGAGGCTTGGCTAAAACGACTTAAGGCACTTGCTTCAAACTGGTGGAATATAGAGGAGTGAATCATCCCTACAATGTGCATATTTTGCAAAACAGGTCAGAAACGAATTTCAGATATTAAAACTTGCTCAGCACTATTTCTTAATCACAAAATATGAAAAGAGACATACAGAACACTCTAAACAATATTTGCATAAACTGATATATATGATATTGATAAAAATATTCTAATTACTATAGAAAATATTTGAAATAAAGTCCATATTCCATAAAACGAATAAAAGGGAAAATTACCACATTTTCATAAGGCATGTATTTTTTCATATTAAGCAAAGATATCCAAGTTGTCAGAAGTGTATAAAGTGTTTGGATGTTTGTGCAGTGTTACAGTAAAGTTATTTCAAAGAACACAGCCATTCCAGAGCAGATTTTGCAAAGTACAGTATTTCAAAGAGTTCGTACATAATTATGAGGGCCATATTTTCAGTGTGTTTGTACATACTTTGTGGTCATGGCAGACAGATTTTGAAAACCCAGTGAACTTGTGTTTGGCAGTAATATTGCTGAGAACTGGAGAGTGTTTGAGCAAGAGTATGACATTTTCATACAGGCTGCATTTTCTGGTAAAGATGACTGTGAAATACTTTTATTCTGCTTCATTTAGCTAGGTCAGAAGCCAGTGAAAAGGAACATTCATTTGTGTATGCACCTACTATCTATACAGGAGAGGGGGCAACCCTCATATTGTTGTACTGGCTGAGTCAAGGGAGGACTGAGAGTGCTTAAAATGTAAATTTAGAGAAAACTGTAACCCTCAGACAAATGTTACAATGGAAAGGCACTTATTTTACACAGGGGATCAAAAGCCTGGTGAACCGTTTGCAACATATATAACTGACCTGAGAAACAAGGCTAAAACATGCAGATTTGATGAATTAAGGGATGAGATGATAAAGGACAGACTTGTGTGTGGTATAAAAGATGATGCTGTGAAAAGATGATGCTGTGAGAGAGATTTTGCTTTGTGACAGTGATTTAACTTTGAATAAAGCCATTGAGATTTGTCAGATATATGAGCTCACAGAAAAGCATACAAATATGCTTACAAATGAGAATAGATCTAGAAGGCACAGTGATAAAGCTCATGTTGACAGTATGCAGCACGTGGTTAAAAGAAACAGGCCCAAGCACATGGCAGGAACTGTAGCTCCTGCAGCACTCACTGGTAAACCCCAGAGCTTCCTAGCAAGTTCCAGAGTTTGCACAGTCTCAGTAAAGCATGAGTGAGCCAGCAACTCAAAACATGGGTCCTAACCTAGCTGCATTGCAACTTAGTAACTGTGGTGGAAGTCATGAATCTAAAAGGGAAACATTTTTAGCTTTTGGTCAGCAATGCTACAAATGCAATAAATGGAATAATTTCAAAAGATTTTCTAAATCAAAAGGCCCACATTCTTTTATTTAGAGGGAATATTTTAAGAAATGAGTTGATCGGTTAGAGAGCAGCTACCCTAGTCTTTTTTCTTGATGGTGTGTCACTGCTTCATGAACAGTTAATGCAGTAGATTTAAGGGCAAAGAACAAAGTATTTTGTCCTGTTTGGATAAATGGCAAACCCATAGAGCTCAAAGCTGATCCAGGTTCCGAGTGCAATGTTATGTCAGCAGAAACATTTGCTAGTGTGTGTAATGGTGGAAGGCTTGATTTGGCAAGGTGTGTGAAGCTTGTTGCTTATGGAGGTGAAGAAATTCAGACTGAAGGCTCAGTAGTACTTTCATGTTATTCTGCTGGAATAAGCTACAACTTATTTTATGTGGTCAAGAGGCACATCCAGTCATTACTAGGGCTCAGAGACAGTTTGAAAATGGGACTGCTTTCATTTAATAAGGAAGTCTACCAAGTTAGCTTAAAAGACCACTACTGTAATTTCGCCCAGTACATTTTTTCCACCTATGCTGATCTGTTCGAAGACAAACTAGACAAACTTCCAGTTGTGTACTCCATGAAGTTAGACCCAGAGGTCAGTGCACTTATCAGGCCAGCACGAAAAGTTCCAAATAGCCATGCAGGACAGAGTCAAAGCCAAGTTAGATAAAATGGTGTGACAAGGTGTGATTTGTCCAGTTGCAACTCCAACTGAGTGGGTACCTTCCATGGTAGTAGCTCATAAGAAAAGCTCAGATGACATCAAAATATGTATTGACCCATGAGATTTGAACAAAGCACTAAAAAGACCTCATCATTCAATGTGTACTGTCAAAGACGTCACAGCCTTGATGTCAAATGCAACTGTTTTTTCTGTCTTAGATGCAGAGAGTTCATTTTGGCAAATTCAGCTGGACAAAAAATCCTCATTGCTCAATACGTTCAGTACTCCATTTGGCAGTTACAGATTTCTGAGAATGCCATTTGGGATACATTCTGCAAGTGAAGTCTTTCAATGTGCAATGGGGGAAATTTTTTCTGTGTATACTTGTGCTATTATAGTAGATGACATACTGATAGGAGATAATGGTGAAGCAGAACATGACACAAACCTCAGAAAAGTTCTAGAAAGGGCACATCAAGTGAAACTTAAGCTCAACCCACAGAAAAGCAAATTCAGGCTACAAGAAGTTACTTATGTTGGTCATTTATTTACTAGTTCAGGCCTACAACCAGACCCTTCAAAGCAAGCAGCCTTTCTCGAGATGCCAGCTACAGACAATGTTAAAGCCCTGCAATGTTTTCTTGGCATGGTCAACTAACTAGGTAAGTTAATTCCAGACTTGAGCCAACTTTCAGCACCACTTAGAGAGCTGACATATAAAGATGTATCCTGGTCTTGGTTAGAGCAACACCAAAGAGCATTTGATGTCTGAAACAGAGAATTGCTAATCCACCAACTCTCAGATACTATGATGTTCACAAGCCAGTTACACTTTCCTGTGATGCTTCAAAATTTGGTCCTGGTGCAGTCATTCTACAAGAGAATCAACCTATTGCCTATGGATCAAGATCTCTTAACCAAACTGAAATGCAGGATGCCCAGATCGAGAAAGAGCTTTTGGCAATTGTGTTTGCCTGTTCAAAGTTCCATGCTTATGTTTATGGTAGACACCTCCAGATCGAAACAGACCACCAATCTCTAGTCACTGTCTTGATAAAGCTTATGCATTCAGCTCCAACCCAACTGCCACCTATGATGCTGAGATTGCAAAATTATAATTTCAGTCTTATCTGCAATAAAGGCAAACTTCTTTATCTGCTGATAAATTATCCAGATCACCCAGAAACACAACAGAACAGCATGAGAATGAGAACCTTGATTTTGAAGTCATGGAAGTGAGAAAATTTTATTCCACACGTCACAGATACAGCTTTACAAAGGCTTAACTACTTTATCAATCAAGGATGGCTGTCAAAGCAATCTAGTAAACTTCAAGAAATGGAACCTTATTTTCCATGCAGAGATGAAATTTTGTCCGACAATGATATCATTATGAAAGGTCCGAAAGTAATTGTCCCAAAGTCCTTGCAACAAGAGTACATTACTATCTTGCATCGTGGTCACCCAGGTACCGACTCTACCAAAAGACGGGTGAGAGGGTTAGTATTTTGCCCTTCTATGTCACAAGACATTGAGAGAGCACTTTCATTTTGTTCAGTATGTAATAGTACTAAGCCACATCAACAGAAGGAGCCACTTCAGCTAAACCAGATTCCAGAACTACCCTGGTCAACAGTAGCCACCAACATCTTCGAGCGGAATGATCAACATTACTTGGTGATAGTAGACTCTTACTCCAATTGGTTCAAGACTGACCTACTTCCTAACCTAGCATCCAGTACAGTCATTACTAAGATAAAGTGTCATTTTGCAGCACATGGTAGTCCGCACAAAGCTATTTCTGACAATGGCACGCAGTTTACAAGCCAACATTTCAAAAGATTTGCTGAAGAATGGGACTTTACTCATGTCACAAGTAGCCCTGAGTACTCAGTCAAATGGTTTGGCAGAACGTGCAGTTCAAAGTGCAACACAGTTACTAGAGAAGTCAAAATGAGACAATAGTGATGTTTTCTTGAATCTCAGAAATATTCCTCATGATAAACGTCTTGGTTCATCTGCTCAGAGGCTTCTGTTGAGACAAACCCAGAACCACATTACCAATCAGTAGTCAATTGTTGGTTTCATGTGTTAAGAACAACAGGTCAGTGAAAACCAATCTCGTGAAGAAGTGGTTTAACCCAGAAATCCTGCTGCGATAAGACCAGCAAACCGCTCAATCCATTACGAGAAGTGGTGAGGATGCAAATGTCCAAAGGTTATGATCAGATTGGTGTCATGAAGAGTATTTTCCCAGAGCTGAGATTATACATTGTGCAATCAGAAGTAGTAGACATTAGGCGGAAACAGAAACATTTGAGACCAGAGTCCGAGCCTATACCACAGCACATAGCCTGTGAGAAAGACTCTTTATCCCAGAGTTAGTTGTCCTGTGTTCCCATTCCAGAGGACAGTCCCACTCCTGTGACTAATCCAGAAGTTCCTGATACGAGTTGTACACCAAAGACTGTCCCTGTTGGTCCAGATTGTTATGTTATGAGATATGGATGTATCTCTAAATCCTGTAACAGATAGAAAGCAACTTGGACATGAACATTGTGTTTTGTTTCTAATGTCTATAGTAATGCATGTCTAACTCTAGTATTGTTTTTTACAAAGGCAATCTTTTTAAGAGGGAGAATGTAGATCAATGTGTGTGTATGTACCTTTAAGAAGCTATCCAATGGCTTGCACAAGTGTACAAATACTGAGCACGTGCAAATCTGACTGCCATTTTATAATAAGCTGTTAAGATGTAAGCATGCATGTATGTAAAGTCCGTCTGTTAGCCAGTTCGTTTGTATTTTATGATGCTACTATCCATCCTGATGTGTTTCTATATATTAAACAATAAAAGAAGCTGCAGACAACTAGTAAAAAACTGATGTAGACCTGAAGATACCAGATAGATGAAGGCTCGTACACGAGATGATACACGATAATCCTTTATTCCACAAAAATAACTGGTTTAGCGCTTTCAACTGGTAAACCCAGTCTTCCTCAGAACAATTACCAAATGCTCACATACAAATATATATAGTCTACAATACCCATTCAATTAGAAAAAAAACGCCAAACATTTAAAGGTATACTCCTCACATTTCCAGCTATATTCTTCAGCTAAAAATGTCAACTTAAAATATATATTGATACATTTAAAATGCGTCATATTATGTGATACATAAATTGACTGTATAACTTACTAAGAAATACTTAAAAACATAAAAAATATTGTGAAATGTTTCCATTCAAAAGTTATACAAAGGTTATGTATAAATGTAAATAAAATCACTACCTCATCATCTATCCCTAAATTAATAACTAGTAAACACATAGATGATAATGTGATTATGGTAGCAATAATATCTAATTCTACATTCAATAAAAAATACCTTGGTAGTATAACAGTAGTACTAAAATAAATAAGAGTAAATAAGAGTAAACAAGAGTAAACAAAAATAAATAAGAGTAAACATGCAAATATCAATCTGAATCTAATACTATTGAGAAAGTATCAAAAAAGGTTTGATGCTAATAAACTCATTCAGTCCAGGTGCTCTAGTAGCATCTAATAAAATATATATTTGCATGTTTACTCTTATTTATTTTAGTACTACTGTTATACTACCAAGGTATTTTTTATTGAATGTAGAATTAGATATTATTGCTACCATAATCACATTATCATCTGTGTTTACTAGTTATTAATTTAGGGATAGATGATGAGGTAGTGATTTTATTTACATTTATACATAACCTTTGTATAACTTTTGAATGGAAACATTTCACAATATTTTTTATGTTTTTAAGTATTTCTTAGTAAGTTATATAGTCAATTTATGTATCACATAATATGACGCATTTTAAATGTATCAATATATATTTTAAGTTGACATTTTTAGCTGAAGAATATAGCTGGAAATGTGAGGAGTATACCTTTAAATGTTTGGCGTTTTTTTTCTAATTGAATGGGTATTGTAGACTATATATATTTGTATGTGAGCATTTGGTAATTGTTCTGAGGAAGACTGGGTTTACCAGTTGAAAGAGCTAAACCAGTTATTTTTGTGGAATAAAGGATTATCGTGCATCATCTCGTGTACGAGCCTTCATCTATCTGGTATCTTCAGGTCTACATCATTTTTTCTATATATTAAAGCATCTAAGCAAAATACCCCACCTGTTTGTCATCTATGTTAGAGAGGGACAATCAACAAGATGACATTTATTTATTTGACATTTGTTTACCGGGAAAGTCTGACTGGGTATGAGCCCATTTTCAGTGAAGGCCCAGGGAGAAAGGCTCCACAGTACACATTAAACTGAATAAAAAAAAATTAACAATGGTTACAAATATTAAGACAATAACAAAGTAGGACAGTTTGTGAATACAATAAAAGAAAATAAACAAAATATAAGACAAGCAATAAAGCTGACCATACATTATAGTGAAGATAGAAGAGAATTCCTAATATGCATGTTACATAATGATGCATGAAAAATATATAACAGAATAAGTAATAGGTTGTAAAAGCCATATACTGTTTCTGGCAGGAGAACTAGGTAGTAAATTTCAGTCATAAATTCTGGGATAGATAAAGGTTAGTTTAAGAATATATAGAGAGAACATTAGAAGCTTAAGGAATTAAAGAGAGGTGAGGCTAGAAAGCAGGTAATGCAGGAAGGGACGTAGGATATATCAAGAGAAAGTCTATTAAGGGTGGGGAAGAAGGGAATAGAAAAGATTACTAAGATGGTAAGGACTATGGGCATATCCGATTATTGGTTAGATGCTCTTTCAGCCTAGACTTGAAGGAATAGTAGTGGAGTTATAAGTCTGATTGCTTCTGGAATGATCAAGGGAAATCATGATTTGGCAACACAGTGAGAGTACAGACTAACCCTGTTAGATTTTTGAGGTTTGTAAATAGATAGTAGATATTTGTGAGAGGAGCATAGGTCACAAGATGGAATATAGTGTTGAAGTAGTGATGATATAGTTTGCGAAAATAAGGAGTTGTACAATATTTTGTGAGTTAATGCTAGTTGATTAAAGGTGAGAAGGTGGGATAGTTTGAGCCAATTTAGGGGCTTGAGAGTAGAGCAATGGTGAGAGTAATGGTCCTGCCCTGTGGCAAATGTAGCTATTTTATTATAACATTAACTAAGTTTTTGCCTTGAGGGAAGAGTGAAGATTGGCTAGAACAGGTGAAGTGTTTAGAAGGGAGGGTAAGAGACAGGTGGTGCCAAGGGTTACTCTTGTGGAGTTAGAGATGAATTTCTTAGGCCTATACACCATGATCAATGTTTGATTAGCATTTTGATATTGTTGCTAATATGTAGGTCAAACTTAAGATTGTTGTCAGTAGTTACACCTAACAGTTTTGTATATGAAACCACATTGATTGAAGTATTGTTCAGAGAAATAATAGCAAAGTTAGAAGTATTTGAAGAAAATTGTTTTGGTAAAAATATCAGAAGTGTAGTTTTTTTTTTTTTGGGGGGGGGGGGTTAAGTAGTAAATGGTTACTGGTTAGCCAAGACTCAATGGAATTGAATACGTTTGAGTTAAACTCTGTAGATGAAAGAGTGTCCTGGCAGATCAGATTAATGTAGAGTCATCAGCATATTGAGTTAGGGTGGCTTGTTTGCTGGCAGTATGAAGACTGTTAATAAAAATGTTGAAGAGAAGTTAACCTAGTATTGAGCCTTGGGGTACCCCAGTGCTAACATGTAAGTAAGGAGAAAAGTTAGAGTTCCATTTGACAGCTTGATTAGTGAACCATTGTAAGGATGTTTCATTTAAGCCCAGAAGAGATAGTTGGGATAAGAGTTGGTGGGTGGGAGATGGTATCAAAGGCTTTGAATAGATCTAAGAACAGTGAAGAGGCAGTTTCCTGAGTCATGAGCTTTGTTGACAGCATCAATAAAGGATAGTAGAGCAGTGATAGTGCTGTGTGTTGGTCTGAATCCATGTTGGGTGGGAGAGAAAAGATTGTCAAGTAGGTATTGAAGACGTTGTTTATGGATACATTTTTCTAGATTTTGTGATAGTGGTTGAAAGAATAGCAAGTGGTCTATAGTCAGAGATATATGTGGAGGCACCACCTTTGTGGAGAGGAAGGATGAAGGAATTTTTCCATCGTGGGGCATAATAAACATTAATAGATCCATTAAGGAGGCTTGAGACTGTGTAAGCAATTGAGCAGCCATTTTTAGGAATTTGTTAGAAAGACTGTCTGCAGGGGGTGGGGCATGGCTTGAGCTTGCACAGGAGGGATTTGATGAAGGAAGTATGAACTGGTTGAAGAGAAAATATGGAGTGATGGTTATAAGGAGGGTGAGAGAGGGTAGAGGGAGATGGAGGGAATTTGTTAGTAATGGAAGCTATGCTATCAATGAAGTAAGAGTTAAACTGAGTTGCTTTGTCAGGGGAGGTACTTTGTCAGGGGAGGTACTATCACAGGAGGGATAGGGGGAGAACTGACTTCCTGGGTTAAGGATTTTTTGATAGTGTGCCAGAAGGTTTTTGGACTGGATTTGTGCTGATTTTGTGACTTTGCATAGAATTTTTTTTTGTCTAAATTAACCCGTTTCTTTACAAGGTTACGCAGTGCTTTGAAATTCTGTAAGTTATTGTGAGTCTTATGTTTTGGGTAAGTTGTCCAAGCCTTGTCTCTTTTTTGCATGAGTGATCTGGTATAGACATAAAGCCAAGTAGTATAGCTGGTTTGGACTCATCCTTCTGGTGGGAGCTAAACTGTCTATAAAGTGTTTAGGAATGTAGAATTAAATTGTTAGCTGCATCATCTAGAGGTAAGTATTTAAGAAAGGACCGGTGGTGGCTGGTGACTTCAAATCAAAGGGGGCAGCAGGTGACAATGGGTGGGGCCAATGGGAAGGGGTGTGGCCAACTAGAAAGGGGTGTGGCTATGCTCAAAACCACAACAGCTGGAACTTTAATTAAATGCGCTGCCCTGGGAGCCATACCATCATTATGAGAGTCCAATCAAGACAAAATGAAGTGTAGATGACAAAAAGTATTTCAGTGCATTGACTACATGACAGCTTACTTAATATCTAGATGGAAACAAAAAGGTTGTGAGGCATGAAAAAATAAATTACTTTTTAAATACATTACTGGAATGTCAGTCAAAATCAAGTATAAAAAAAAACAAGCAGCACTCAACTCAAACCACTTCTCCTTGCACTGCAGTTCTAATTATAATTTATATTCAGCTATATAAAAGTACCAAGTAACATGCTGAAAGTAGCAATCTCTGTGATATCCCCACTTGTAAAAATGTTTCTTATCCAAAAAAGACCTGCTGCCTGACAACTATCTACTTGTTTCATGGGGAAAACATGATCAAAGTAAAAAATGAACAGCAAGCAAGAAACAAGTTCAAGATAAATTGCTTAAAGGATTACTGCACAGGTTATGGACCACACATGATAGATTGCAGGCTTTACCCGTAAACTAAACAGAATGCCAAAGATGATTGCAAGTCTCCAACAAATGTAATGAGCTTCTGAAAATACTGTAATACTGTCCTTTATTACAAATACTTGTCATATGCATTTCAGTACCCAAGGCTTATAAGTTATGTAGTTATGTAAATATTCTCTGCATGGCAACAACAAAAAGACTTTCAGTGTTAGTAATTCTTTAACAGTATGCTTATTAAAGCTTACTTTCATCTTACAATCTCAGACAAGCTTATCTGATGGTCATTAAAGCATTGCTACTTAAGCACAGAGCAACAGGGCACTGCAACAGCATGCATTTTCTGAATAATAAGAAGCATAAATCAACAGTATAGAAATTACAGAAAACCAGAACATTCCACAAAATCAAGGACATGAAAAGCCACTGTCGTACTTGTGTCTACCTTGGATGGGGGAATACTCTGCCCACTTACACTGCATAACTGCTCCTTGCCTTGCTTGGACAAATCCAGAGTCACTACATGGGGGAGTGGGGTGCAACAAGTATGTCACAATTTGAAATGTCTCTGGTTCACTGATGGCTCTGACACATTTGTCATACCTCTCAACCTCAGAGCAAAAAATCTGGACAAAGGCATGCACAGAAGTGAGACATAGGCCCAAAAATAAGGACAATTTTTAAATAGTGCTCTTATAAACGTAGAAAGATAATAGAATAGTAGTAGGTCTTGCATTAGTATGAATTTTCTGAAGGGTATGAAATCTGAAACTCCAATGTCTGTCATTATTTTCTAACTTCAATCTTTAATTATTTGCCAGTAATTTGCCAGAAAACCACAATTTTATGAAAAACAGACTAAAAATGTGATGCAAAAATATAAAATTGCCACAAAATACAGCTGGGAATCTGTCAAAAAAGGGACACTTTTTTTAATATTAGTACTATTAACTTGAGCAGCTGACAAAATAAGAGAATCTACATGCATTTCTGAAGTAAAAGTAATCTATAACTCTGATCATTACAGTTATTTATAATTGTAAACTTCCATGTTTTCTTCCAAAATTGCCATTTTGCGGAGGGATTATTAGGGGGAGAGCAACATTTTGAGCCAACATCAGGGACAGTTGAGAGGTTTGGGTATTCCTAATTCTATAAAGCAATTTATTTGCATGCACCTCTCAACCTCTTAATGCAGGAAATCTGGACAAGGCCAAATATACTGGGGGAACATACAAACAGTACTAAAAATTTCTCTTGTATAAACTTAGACAGTTGATAGAATAACAGGTCTTGCTTTAGCATGCACTTTTCTGAAGGTTATGAAGTCTGAAACTCAATGTCTGTCATTATTTAGTGACTTCATTCCTAAATGATTTGCCAGAAAACCACAAATTTTATGAGGAACAAACAAAAATAAGAAGCAAAAATCTATTCATTGTGCAAAAATCTGGACAGTTGAGATGTATAGTTCAGCTGGGGCTGTCTGAGTTTGCAGCCCTTCCCCCCTCACAAAATCATGGTTGAATGGAGCCCCCCCCCCTGCAGCCATTCCAATGTCCCATTACTTGGCTATTTCACCCCATTTACCATAAACACTGTAATGTACATACTGCTTTACTTCTGTGATGATTTGGATTTCATTGAAAGTTTTATTTTGCATTTTACAGCACAAAACACTAACAGACATCTGCTAAACAAAGCAATGCAGTTTCACAATGAAAATAGACTTGGTATTAAAAACTTCTCTGCCCTTGAAACTCACATTTATTGAAACAGCATTGAAACACACATTCAAAGAAAATACATTTTGCCAGTGACAGATAAAGATTAACGGGCTGATTTCAAATCATAGGCTCCTTGCACACGAAACATACATGTGTTCTTTGATACACCTTCCTGACTGCATTTAAATAATATTCCTTGTATAATACAGTACAGTTGTTAGAGGGCATTTTAAATTTATTGTTTTGAACATTTTTCCAGTAACAATGAAACAAAATGCATGCACAAATAATGACAAAACTGCCCAATTCAGAACATTTTCATCATAAAAGTCTACTCAAACTTCTACAGTCCATCAGTATCAGTAAATATGCACAATCTCTGAAGAAGTAAAAGTCATCTAAATAATTCCACATTAAAGAGATATGTAACTAATTAAGAGGTTGCTGCTAGCAAACAACTTTATATTTCATTGTTTCATCTACAAATAAAGTGCCTGTTGCCCTTGAGGAATAAATTGCCTGTGTTGCATAAAAATGATAAGCTAGTAATATTGCAATAGGGAATGGATGTCAAACTGATAACAGGTTCATAGTTAGTAGGTATCTTCACCAAAAAAGGACTGCAGCATCCTCATCTTTACAATACAGTACAGTATCAGCAATGCATCTATATACTGTGGGAGTAGAACCCACAGCCTTCTGCATCAAAAGCAAGCACACTACCTGTTGTGCTATTAACTATGCAAGCAGACTTAGCATAAGCAACACTAAACGTCTCTTCCCCTGCAGCTTACAGCTCCTTGTAAAATCTACTAGACACAGCTGTATCTCTCAACTCTGCAGCAGAAGAAATCTGGAAAAGCCAAAATTTATTGGGGGGGGGGGGGGTGTCAAAAGCTCCCAAACCAGGGACACATTTTTAAACACTGCTTGTATAATCTTGAAAAGTTGCTAGAATAACATGGTGTGTTACCACCATACATTTCACTGCCAAGTCTTGAACTCAAACCCTGTGCAAAACAGTCAGAACAACATACCACCATGCCTAATCAGCTGTTTTGTGAAAGAGAGGAAGACTGAAACTTAAATGGCTACCATTTAGTGAATTCAGTTCTCAGCATACCTGTCAACCTCTTAGCACAAAACACCTGGACAAAGCCAGTAATGGGGGTATACAGCCCCAAAACATATTCAGTGAATTCAGTTCTTACCATAGCTCTCAACCTTAGCACAAAAAACCTGGACGAAGCCAATAATGGGGAATACAGTCCCAAAAATAGGGACAAATTTCAAATATTCATCTTATAAACTTAGAAAATTGCTAGAATAAAAGGCTTTGTATTACCATGTACTTTCTGAAGAATATGAAGTCTGAAATTCAAATGCCTGTCATTTTTATTTATTTAACATTTGTCAACCAGGAAAGTCTGACTTGGAACAAAAGCCAATTTTCAGCAGAGGCCAGGGAGAAACACTCCAGACACATGTCTTTGTAACATGGGAGGACACCAGAGCACCCAGAGGAAACCCACACAAACACAGGGAGGACATGCAGACTCCACACAGAAGGCACCCGAGCCAAGAATCAAACCAGAGAATCCCTAGCTGTGAGGCAACACTGCTACCACTGCACCATCAACTATTTATTGAATTAAAAACCCAGAAACCACACAGTTTATGAGGAACAGAATAGAAGAAAAATATGAGGCAAAAATCTGCAAAGTTTTCGCAGATGGTGGTGGGTAGGAAATTCAGTCTCTTGTTACCTGCACCCAAGGTACACAGTTCAAGCTTGAGGTATTCTCTAATCACCACCAGATATCCTGAGTTCTCTTTAGCCACCAGTACATATCAGCTGGGGCATTACACACATACAAAGCACTAACACTAACTTCAGTCACACTTTGCCTGAATAGTAATACTGTTAAGAGATTTTTTAGAAGATAATGTGTAGGGCTGATGGGCTTGGTGAAGCAGCAGGGTTATGGTTTTTGTCACACATGACCAAGGATGGGTTGGGGGGGGGTCTTTACTAGTTTCTGTCCAAACTATAACGGTGTTCTCTAAAGGCAAATATGTACTCATTATGAAAGTGCTATTTTACAAACATAGTTGGTCATTCTCAAAACATCAAGGCAAATTCTACATCATAACCAACATCAGTTATATACAAGTTACTCTTTGCTTATGGACTGATAATTGAGCATTAAGAAAGAAAGCAAATTTACAACAATCCTATACTTTTGTCCTGTTCTCTCTGCTATTGATATCTATGTCTAGGTGTAATAATGTAAGGAATCATGAAATCAGCTCGTAATAGTTCACAGTATCCATTCTCCTACGGTCTTCCAAGATTTATGAAGGTAAGCAAGGTTCAATCTGCTCCCTTTGGGATTGTGTGTGTGGGGGGGCATCTCAGCTACCATTTAAACTGAAAGGCATCCAAGCAAGTTAAACATAAACTTGTTCAAGTGCAGAAATACAAGCAGCTATGTTGGAGGGATCTGCTTAGCTGGTGCACAGCTAAGGTCACCCTTCAGTGTCATGTAACCAGATGAATCATTGTACCAGAAATGTAGAGCCACAGAAGTCAGTTTAAGCTGAATGGTCAGAAATCAACATATTCTACAGCATGGCTTAGTTTACATAAGATCATACCCCAAATCATTCAGTCTTGGGCTTGAAAATAAAGTGTATGGCTGTCAATTGTACATCCTAATTTCTCCGATTTTATTTTGCAGAAAGGCAGTTGCAGCAGGATCCAGAAAATACCAGGGCTCTAACAGTTAACAGGCTATGTCCACAAGGCCACAGCATTTTTGTTTCATGTAGTTCCATAAAAAATAAACATATTAAACAGAATATGGTGGAGTCCAGAGGTTTAAATTTTCATAATTTCCTTTTTGCCTTTTAACTTGAGTCCCCCAGAGAGAAGACCTAATTCGAAAGGCTCAGAACTTCATGCACCTGAATCAATATCACTTGGCTTGAGAAAAGGAGTCTGCAGAATGCACTCCACTGGATATGCATTACACACAGGAATAGTTAATCCTACAGTGTGTATTTTCAGTGGAATAAAACCTTAGTCTTCGATCAAAATGAATGAACATTTAGAAGAGCAGAGTGTGGCGCCCATGACCCACCCCATATACACACACATGCATGGAAACAAGTTACACAATGATGAAACGTACACAAAAGGCTACTGTACTGTGAATTGTACCAGGAGCATACTGCAAATAATTCTAGTAGCAAAATCATTCCTTTTCCCAGGACTGAAACACAGTAAAAACACTACAATGTCTCAGATAGATAAAGGTACGGTAAAATTATGATCTGGTCCTGGAAGCTTATTTCAAGGGGACAGTTTCACCAACAATAAGCACAAACATAGTTAATAAGTCTCTAGAGCTCACTAATAGAATTAAGAAAACATCAAAAATTGTGTTTCTTGTGTGTGAGAAACAGAATGTTTTCACAAAGTTTGGTAAGAGACATTCAACTGGCCAGCAGGTGTCTGTAAAATCAGCAATTCTGTTTTGAGAACAGACTATACAGCACAAACCAAGACAATGACGATTCCAAAGATCACAAAGTAAGTGGTTTTGAAGGGATCTAAACCAGTATTACAGACAGAATCCCCTAATTTTGCACGACTGATTTAATCACAGCATCTGCAAATGATCTCTGACAACCAAGGCCTACAGCTTGAAGCACATCAACTCCACGTACATCAAAAGTGAACACAAAACATACCGCATATGACAGCTATCTATTCTTGTTACTAGCTGTTATTTAATGGTCTATAAAAGGCTAAATCTATAACACTTAAGAAAATGAGACACATAGCTGCAAAATAAATCAAAGGTTTCTAATTTAATAATAATATGTATTGATCACATTACCAATGAAACAAAACAGAAAAATAAAATTAAATATGTACAAAAATTTCTCAGTGTAGTAGAGAAGTCATAGTTCAGAAGAGAACAGATGAGAACTGCAAGTGCAAGCAGTGTAACTGACTGCTATTTATAAATGTCTTTGTGCTTCTTTATAAGCAAGCCATACAACTGGAATAAAAAATGCTTTGGTATAAACCCTTTTAAGTGTGTACGTACACAAAGTATTCCTAGACTGGAATGGATTAAGGAAAAAAGATAATTGGATAAGGACTCCAAAAATGGATTATCTGTTACCTAATTAAAAAACAGGCAGTTAGCTACCACATAGTCAAGATCATGAAACAAAAAGCTAAAGATGATATGCAAATGAGCAAGCATGCTTTTCAATATAGTAATAATAATATTAAAATGGTTTGCGGAACTGGTAAAGGTTGGGTGAGTAATTAGTTGAGAAAATCCAAATAGGTTTATGCTATCAGTGGGAAAATGTAAGTTAAGTTTCTGCCAGTCACTGTTGACATCACCTAGTATTACCATTTCCAGAGGGAGTTTTTGATACCCAAGATGGGATACTTTCCAGAGTTGATAGGTTATTGCAGGGGTATGTATAAAGCTATAATACACAGACTTTTACTATTGTTAAATGTAAGGTAGGTGATCAATAATTCAGTTTTGTCAAAGGAGGGTATGAATTGGTTGTGAGGGGGTTAAGGAAATAGAAGCAGGCTATATTACTGCAACACAACCTCCTTTTCTTTTAAGTCGATCAGCTCTGAACACATTAATGCTTGGAGGAGGTACTTCAGTATCCATTATATGTGGTTTAAGCCAGGTTTCAGTGATTACTAGTATGTCAGAAGATTCTGCAGTCATCAAATACAACTCAAAAATGTTGTTGCACATGCTATGTGTGTTTACTGAGATAAATGTAAGCATATTTTGTGTACCTGGAATATGGATTGAAGGTGTGGATTGTGAGATAGTGGAAGTAGAGTTAGGTTGGATGTCACCACAGAGCTGGAGGAATTTCAAGATTGTATAATAAAGATAGGATTTAATTTTGGTTAAATTGTCAGTAAGTGTAATGTTAAACAGGTATAGCTGTGTCTGAAACAGTCTGGGTTTAAAGAACAATATATTGTCTGTGTGAAAGAGATGAGCAGTGATGGGTAGGGAGTAGTGATTTCTGTTACTGGTGTAAGAGGAAGTGTCTGTAGGAGAGCTTTGAAAAGGTTGGATAGGGACCAGATACAATGATAGTGAAGAGAGGGAGAAGAGCATTGGTGATAGGAGAGTAAGGAGAATAATTTTAGATTAGGGATTATTAGAGAGTTAATCGCACAGACTACTTAAGTGAATAATTTGAGGAGAGTAATAAAGTTTGTAGAAATGAAGGAAAGAGAGTAGTATGTAGAGGGTTTGTATCGTGTAATCGAAAACTGTAAACAGCGAACGCGTATTGAGCGAACCCAATTGGTCAAAACTTCGCGTCCATAACACGGAAATCTCCTTAGGGAATATTTTCCCTTTACTTCAATGCAATGCGATCTCGAGGTAGGAATATTTAAGTAGCAGGGGTGTGGAGGGTGCAGGGGGGCTTGACCCCCTGCCTACAGCATTTAGGTAAGTATAGTTTATTTTTATTTTTTTATTATATTTTCGAAATTTCAAACATCGCTTATATGGTGTCCAATGTTTGAAACTTTTGAAAATATAATGTAGACCCATATGTAGACAGGGTGCTAGTGTAATATTAATAGGAATATGTTAAGAGATGGAGAATATGGATGAGGGTGGTGGAGCTAATAGAGCAAGGGGATGATGGGGTGGAGCTGGCAGAGAAAGAGGTGTGGTGTATAGGTTTAAATGTAGAGGTAGTAGTGGCGGGAGGGATTAGGGGGTAGAGAGGGGAGCGATGTGAGCCTGGAGGACGAATGAAGTGAGATGACACCTCAGAGAACAAGAACCAGCAGGTAAGTGCTCAGAAAAAATTATCAGTGAGGCTGTAGCAAATCTATTTAAGATGCCAGTTATAGGGTCAGTTAAGTATTGGGTGAAAAGTAGTAAGGTATATAAGGGTACATTTACAGCTTATAAAGAATATTAGCTTAAGTGTGTTTGGTACTCCTCCATAACTAAGCACAGTGAAATCAGAAACTGCTGCAAATACAACTCTTAATTAAAATAAGCTGGGAGGGGGAAGTGGTATGTGCACACTACACAGATCGCAAGTGTAACAAACACATTATATTAAACATAGCTATTCAAGCCAAATAACATTGCATATTGAAAAGCCGATTAAAGGGAAAAGACATTTATACGCACTTTCTTATTTATGAAGCATTTTGGCAGGTTTGCAGAGAGCTTGCAGGTGATGTTTGTTGTTTTAGTCCCAAGTATTTAAAATCATCCAGGGGAGCACCTTGTAGTTGAGATGACATAGGAGTAGCAGAATTTCTTATTTATAAAGTGGTTTGGCAGGTTTGCAGAGAACGTGCAGGTGATTTTTGTGGTTTGAGTCCCGAGTGTTTAAAATCATCTAGGGGAGCGCCTTGTAGTTTAGAGGTGAGGGGGTGTAGCAGAATTATTTAGTGTACACACACCCAGGAAAAGACTAATAGGGGAGACCAGAGTTTACAGAGGTGAAACTGGTCATCTATTTAATTATTTTTTTTTTTACTTTTCAATAAAGAAGTATCAGTTTCTAACTTAGTTTCATCTGGGTTTGTCTACAGTTCATGGTTCTTTTTTTCCTAATTATAAGGAGTCTCAGCCAGCAGTTTCATTGCTCACAAAGTACCAGTTTGAGAGAGATAGATAGATAGAGAGAGATAGATAGAGAGAGAGATAGATAGATAGATAGATAGATAGATAGATAGATAGATAGATAGATAGATAGATAGATGTCCTGTTCCCCACTGTAGTGCGATCCTGGAGTTAGTATATATAGTAAGGGGGTGTGTGGGGGGCATAGCTCCCCCATCTATTTTAAATGTTGGAAACCATAGACATGGATAATTACAACTTGCATGAATAACTCTTTCCAGAAGATAATATATAACCAAACTATAGCCCCCCCCTCAGTGTTGAGGGCTGTGCACCCCCCTTACTATATAAACTAACTTCAGAATCACAGTACAGTGGGGAACAGGGCATATACTTTTCAATGAAATGAGTTTCAGTCAAATGAGTTTTCAGTGAAGTGAGCTTTCAGTGAATTGTGCTCCGGCAACTGGTTTTCAGTGAAATGAGTTTTCAACAAAATGAGTTTCAGTGACCCATAGACACACATATATATATATATATATATATATATATATATATATATATATATATATATGTGTGTGTGTGTGTGTATATATATATGTATTACACATACACACATACACTGAGATATATATCCATGTATGTATACAAATGCAAGCACATTTTATATCTCTTACAAGGTCAATTAATAGACACTTTTAAAATCTGTAAAGCTTTTAGTCATGATTAAATAGATTCATAAAAATTAAGTTTAAAACAAGTAATTTTATATTACATTTAGATGCATCTCATTGCCAGTTTCCTGAAATTGCATGTAATTTGTGAGTTATTTCAAAATCAGTAGCTTTGAAAAAATGTTGCATTGTTGTCCATTTATTATGCAAAACTATTTCATCTTGGCTACTCGACTCTAAAATATAAAAACCAAAATATAGGCAAGGGCTAGAAAATGGAAAATGTTGAATTCCATTAAGATGTTAAAAGTGTATGTGTAGTAAATTTATCTCTACTACCAGAACTTACTTGCATACTTCAGAGCCTGCTCTTCTTCAAACCTGTAATTCATAGTGTTTTACAAGTTAGAATGTTTTTTTTTCTATTTTTATGTATGCTAACAGTGAAAAGAGTACAGCATCTTTGCGATTACCATTAAAATGTATTCAGTTATGCAGTTAATGTAGGTATGCCATGATATGAATGACATTAAAATTTATGTTTGGTTTCCTTATCTATTACCTTTATTAAAATGTTCACTGCGACTAAATTAACATATTCTGTACTGTGTGTTGCAATATGTATTGATGTATTATGGGACGTAGCTTTAAAAACTGGACTAGTCAGAGACAAATTGTCAAAGAGTCCTAGTACTAGTTTCAGTTTGAGTAGTTTAAAGAAATGATTTAGCTGAAGCACTGTTTCTTTTCCTTTGTATACAGCTGTTTCACTAATAGGTGCACTGCTTGCTTTATTTTTTTTATTTGTCTCCATTCTTAAGTGCTCATTTCTTCTGGTGTCCCATGAGCCACCACATTTTGCTTTTCCCAGTGCCAGTCATTGTCAGCCTTCTAGTTCACTCTAAAGAGGTCTTTCAGTTTGTCTGTTTTGGGGACCAGAGGATTTGTAGGTTCATAGGTGTTTACTAGGTTAAGAATCACAAGGGGCTTTTTAAGCCTAACTATGCATCCCAAATCTCTGACAAGTTCTGATACCCTTGATAAGTGTAAGCAGGGGTTTGGAAGATGAAACATTTACACGCAGATGCCTGGGAGCTGGAAGATGAACCATTTACAGCTTGCCTGTATCCATTAGAGACATAGGTACCAAACTACTAGGGATGCATTTCTTGTTCCCCATCCAATTGTCCAAGTTGCACTTGAATTGGGTTAGGGAGGAACTCTGCTTTACATGGATGGGGAGCCTGATCCATAGACAGGGTAGTCTCTGGGATACATACCTGTCTCTCCAACAGGTCCTACTTATATCACAGGCAAGGTTTAAGTCTTTAGAATGGGTAATTCTGGTACTGTTTGTTTTGTGGATATGCAGGAGGTCCATCATAGTGGATTCTGACAATGCCTGGTATGCCAGGCATATATCTCCCCTCAAAAGCCTGTAGGAGACAGAATACAGGGATAGGGCCTTGAGGCATTCTGCATAGGACCTTTTACTTGTGTCCTTTATTCTTTTAGTGAGGAACCTCTGTGGATGTTGCAGCTGTTGAATATGGCTGGTTAGGTACATATCAAAGGGGACATTGTACTCAATGATAGATCTGATGGATGCCAAATACAGTAGAACAATGACTTCCTTAGATTTAGATGCCATACCTTTGTTTATAAGTTGCACAACACAGGATGATTTCCTTACTGCTGTAGACACGTGATGGTCAAAGGCTAAATTACTACCAATGTGTGTCCCTAAGTCCCTGACTACTGGAACAGCTCTAAGGGGTGTGTTGTCAATATGATATTTACCGGAGGTGGATGACTTTCCAAAGGGTACTATTATGCATTTCTTGGCATTTAGTTTTAGTCCATGGCTCTGATACCAGTTGTTTGTCTGTGTTAGCCCCTCCTGGAGAACATTTGTGTCAATGTGGGATTCAGTGACAGCTCCTAATTTGCAATCATCTACAAATGTATTCATTCAGAGACCACTGACATTGGCCTTGACTTCAGAGAAGTAAATGCCAAAAAGGAGCAGTCCAAGAACTGATCCCTGATGGACTCCACTTGTGACTATCGTCTTTGCAGAGGAGGTGGACTCCCCAATTCTAACTTCCTGCATCCTGTCTGTGAGCCAGTTGGCTATCCACCAGGTGGCATACGAGTTTGTACCTAAACTTTTGAGTTTGTCAACAATGCCTGAGTGGGGTATTGTGTTAAATGCCTTGCCCAGGTCAAGGTAAGCAGTGTGAACCATTTTCCTTCATCCATGGCTTTGGTTACCTTCTCAAAGAAGTCCACCAGGTAGAGTAGGCACGATCTGCCTTTGACGAAACCAAACTGGGTTGGTTCCAGTGTCTGGAGGTTTACTATATCTCTGTTGATCATTTCCATAATAATTCTTTCCATGGCTTTACATACAAGACTAGTGAGACTTATGTGTCTGTAGTTTCCAGGGTCTGTAAATGCCCCACCTTTGTGCAGAGGGAAGACTGTTGCTGTTCTCCATTTATGAGGCACAAAGCCTGTTTGGAGGCTACAGTTAAATAATAATTCCAGAGGCCCTGATAAGTCGTGTTTCGTGCTATTTAGAAGGCATCCTGGGATATTGTCTGGGCCCATTGATACAGTGTTCTTGGCCTTAGAAGAGAGAGCATTAAGGACCTGTTCTCTAGTGATAGTAGGGGGATTTATATTTGATGTTATTTCCTGAGGGAAGGTTGGGGGGGGGGGGGTTTGTAGCTGAATTTATCAGCCAGGAAGTTTGCTATATCTTCCGGCTCAGTATAGGTGGCTCCAGTTTCATTGAGCTCTGCAAACAATTGTGTATTACCTTTGAGGTTGCAGACATAGCTAAAGAATGGTTTGTGGTTGTCCTTGGCCTGGGAGGCCAAACCTACATCAAATTTGGCTTTGGAATACTTTATTTGTACTCCAAGTTGTTTTAGTTTGATGTGAGTGCTTTTATCCTGCTGGGTGCTGCACCTCCTAATTTGTGCATTGATTTTCTTCCTTCTGTTGTACAGCCTATTGATTTTGTGATTTCACCAGGGTGGCTTGTTTTTTGAGTCAGTTCTGTACTTCTTCCTGGTGGAACTACTGCCTCTATGCAGCTATTAACATGCTTGTAAATGGCTTCTGTGAACAGTTCTGCATACGCAGCATTCTTCTCAGGGTTTATGGGGGCTTGACCTTTTGCCAGGTTATCGCTTAATAGCAGGAGGTTATCCTTAGAGTAGCTCTTGAATATTTCAGGTTTAGCTGGGGGTCCAAGAATTACTTTTACTTCAAAGGAGACCATTTTGGAGTCTGACCTTACCAGGGAAACGTTACAGTAGGGGGTGTGCAGCATTTTCCCATATTAGTGATAATCAGATTCAGTATGGTTGCCCCCCTGGTTGGTGTATTGATTATCTGGTCCAGGGAGTTTGTGTTTACATATCCAGGAATCTTTGTGCCTGTACGTTTAGTGTCATATAGGATTCCCAGTCAGTAGTGAGGTAATTAAAGTCACCCATGAATATGGTATTGGGTTGAATGGTTAGTGTTTCTAATACGTTTAAACAGATGGTATGGGTTTTTTGGGTCATAGAGGGGGACCTATAGCTTGTAAGGAAGTGGTATTGGATTTTGCATATGGTGATTTGAACACTGAGCAGCTCAAGTGCATTGTCCTGTTTGACCAGCCTTGAAGTATATTTATTTTTGATGTAAATAGAGACACCTCCACCTTTAATCCCTGTCTGTGAAGTAGATGGTCTAAATGTGTGGAAGGCATTTGAACCTTGTACTGTTGGTGTGCTCTCTGTGGCTTTAAACCATGTCTCAGTGACCAAACAGATGTCAGCATTCTCTAGGGTGAAGAGAGCTTCTAGGGAGTGGAGTTTTTGTTTAGACTCCTAGCATTGTGTAGTAATACCTTTAGATTTTCTTGGTTTTGATTTCCTATGTTGGAAGTAATTTAAGTTTGGCATTGCCTAAAAAAGGCACTATGGGGGAAGACAATGTTTTAGTTAATATTCGGAAGCTTAGAGGGGAGAGGTGCAGATCATCCCTGGCAAAGCAGTGTGGTCTGTTGACCATCTCCTTCCATGCTGACAAATATTCCACCCCCTTAGAATGACACCAGAAACTAAGCAAATTATTAAAGTCAATCATCTTTTGTTCGTATTGCGGCATCATTCTCGGAGAAGGTAAAATGCTACTCAATGTTAGGCTCATACCTGCCTGAGACACACATTCTGAGAGCTCCATGATTTTGTCAAGGGAGGTATTTTTCAGGTCATGTATTCCCACATGGACTATGACTGAGTCATATTGATACCTGTGCTCCAATGACCTGTGTGTGTGCATAATGTGGCAGATCCTAGCCTCTGATAAGCAACTGACTATGACTTTCCCCTTACTCAGCCTGGTGAGAGGGACATCATTGTGACTCACGATGTATTCTCTAATGACTAGAATGTGGTTTGTGTGGTGGCTTGCCTTATGGGCTTAGAGGTAGAGGCTGCATGAGATGTAGCTCTATGTGTTGATGTGGGTGTTGTTTTAAAATGCAGTCCATAGTCAGTCAATTTAACTTTATGGCATCAGCTCAGTAACCCAAACCACGGACTGGCTGATTCTGTAGGTAAAAGTCCAGACAAGTCTCATGTAAGATGCCTTGTTCCATGAGTTTTAGAAGGTTGGCTCCATTGTAGTCATGGTTATAGTCATTTTTCAAATGGCATGTGTGAATTATTGCACAAATGGTGTGCATGTAAATTGTTCTGTAGTAATCCACTGATGAGTATGAAGAGAAAAGTAGAGAATTACATTTTGACTTTTTCCCCAAATGCCACATATCTGAAATAATATAAAATTGTTTAACATTAGAACATGGAAAATCCTGTGTGTGTGTTCCAAGTTATGTGATCACACAAAATTGAGGCATTCCTATTGCTTTCAGTTCCACATAAGTCTCCTTGCATATCTTTTATTTTGTTGAATGTAAAATCAAGACATCTTGCCAGTCTAAGTTACATAAAGTTACTGTGGCTTTTGTAATACATATAAAATACTGTGACATTGTTCCTGCATGTGTGATATAGAGCTCTTTACAGTGTCATTGATTATGATACTGGTGCATATGATTAGAGAATTTTTAATCTTCATTAAAGTGTTTGAATGCTAGCCAGTGTACAGTAAAACCATCAGTAAGACATACTATATCAGCAATAGCTGATCTTATTAGGAATTAAATAATGCTGTAAATCATGCAAATCAGTTACGATGTCAGAGAACTAAAAAGAGTCCCAGAGTTGCAGCCTTAGAAGTGGGATGTAGAGAACTCCACAAAATTGGGAGCATTGTGGGGAAAGGCATGTCTATCTTAGGTCTGCATCCTGGGAATCAACAGCAAAGCTGACTGATGAGGCAGTAAGTACCAGCATCTCTTTCAAGCAGACAAAATAGAAAATGTCCCACAGATCCTTATGAATATATTGTTAGGATAGCAGTACATTGTTTATTAATATGTAAAGCATTTTTCTTTGAAAATAAGTGTTATCAGTAGGTGAAGGTGGTCTGTAATACATGGTACTTACCATTTAATTATAGGTTCATACTAGGCTATCTGCCCTAGGGCATTTATAAGCCTAGCCAGAGTGTGTTTGGCTTTCACCACCCATTTTAAATTAATTTTGCTATGCCCTTTTTCGAGGTTAGTATACTGTGCCTCTGTCTAACAGTGACACAGAAGTGATACCCGGGGTAAACCTACGATCTCCCATCCACTCATCAAGATTCCTCTTGAAGAGAGTCAATGAGGGACTCTGCCTAACCTGGACTGGGATTTTATTCCAGAGTAAAGGGAGCCTCTGGGTTATGAATCTGTCCCTCCAGCATGTCCTATTTATTTCAGTGCTGAGGTTCAAGTCTCTCGAGCCCGTGGCTCGATGGGATTTGGATTTTCTGAGGTGCAGCATGTCCATTAATTCCGGGTTGGACATTGCTTTATACGTCAGACACAGATCGCCTCTGAGCAGGCGGTATGCCACTGAGTAGAGCTGGAGTTTCTTTAACCGGGCAGCATATGGCATCTGTTTTGAGCCCTTTGATCCTCTTGGTGAGGTACTTTTGGGGTCTTTCCAGTTGCTGCAGGTGTCTGGTAAGGTACATCCCAAAAGGGGCATTGTACTCAATTATGGGCCTGATGAGGGATGAGTAAAGAGGCACAATGACCTCCCCTGATCTAGATGTGAATCCCTTCATGATTAGGTGGGCTATATAAAATGTTTTTCTAACCACTTTGGCCACGTGGTTGTCAAATGAGAGATTGCTATCAACTTGGGTCCCCAGGTCCCTAATTACTTCTTGTACTTAATAGATTACCACCTATGTGGTAATTTGTGGGCACTTTGTTTTCGCCAAAGGGGATGACTATACACTTTTTGGCGTTTAGCTTGAGGCCATGGCTCTGGCACCAGTTGTCTGTTTCTATGAGGCCCTTTTGGAGGATGCTTGTGTCGGCTGGAGAGTCAATTATGGTGCCCAGTTTGCAGTCATCTGTGAACTTGGTCAGCCACAGTCCTTTCGTGTTGGCCTGTACCTCCGAGAAATATATACCGAACAAGAGAGGTCCCAGGACTGAGCCTTGTGGGACGCCACTTTAAAACTGGTTTGGAGTCTGACATGGCTCCAGCAATTCTAACCATGTGGGTTCTGTCCTTGAGCCAGTTTGCAACCCATCTAGTGACATAGGGGTTTATATTTAAGCTAGTGAGCTTATCTATAATGCCCGAGTGGGGTATTGTATCGAAGGCTTTTGCGAGGTCCAGATAGGCTGTGTGGACCACCTTCCCCTCGTCAATGGCCTTGGTGACTGTTTCAAAGAAATCGACCAGGTTTAAGAGGCAGGATCTGCACTTAACAAAGCCGAACTGGGTAGGATCCAGTGTCTGTAGGTCCCCAATATCTTTATTTATGAGGTCCATGATGATCCTTTCCATAGCTTTGCAGACCAAGAAAGTCAGGCTTATGGGGCGATAGTTTCCAGGATCCGTTGAGGCACCACCTTTGTGGAAAGGGACCACTGTTGCTGTACGCCACTCTTTGGGTACATATCCTGTAGTAAGGCTGAGATTGAACAGTAGTTTTATGTTTGGGTTTAGATCTTCTTGGAGTTCATGTAGGATGCAGCCCGGGACACTGTCTGGTCCCACTGATGCTGTGATTTTGCTTTGGAGAGGGCAGCTCTTACCTGAGCATCTGTGATATAAGGGGGGCAGCACTCTGCTGGGATAGATATTTGCCCTTTTGGTGGGGAGGGGGGGGAGAAGTTTGCACTAAACCTGTCAGCTAGGATGTTGGCAATGTCTGTGGGTTCGGTGTATTTTTTGTCATTTTGGACTAATTCTGAGCATATCTGGGAATTCCCACCCAGGTTCCTAACATAACTAAAGAAAGCCTTGTGATTATCCTTAGTGTCCTGTGCAATTTCTCTCTCAAAGCTGGCCTTAGATGATTTTATGAGTGCCCGTAGTTTTTTGCTAATACTGATCAGAGATGCCTTCCCTTTTGGGATTTTGCTCTATCATGTAGTAGCTTCCTCCTTCTATTGTATAGTTTGTTTATGGCTGGGGTCCACCAGACAGGACGTCTGCCTTTGGAGGATTGGGTCTTGGTTTTATTTGGGATTGCATGATCCATGCATTCCTGAAGGTGTTCATAGAATGCGTTTATAAAGGATTCTGCAGTCTGGGCCATATTTTCCACAGGCCCGGGGGCTTTGAAGGATTCCACCTCGGTTTTGAGGAGTGTGAAATTTGCTTTAGAGAAGTTTTTCACTGTGGTTTTCTGGGCAGGGGGTGGGGTTGGGATGTGAATATCCAGTGAGATTAGTTTATGGTCTGATCTTACCAGTGAGGGATACACTTCTGGTCTGGAGCATAGAGTCCCCATGTTGGTGATGATCAGGTCCAGTATGTTATCCCCTCTTGTGGGAGTGGTAACAAGTTGTTCCATAGCATTTGAGCTTATAAATTCTAGGAACCTTTGGGCTAGGGTGTTGGAGCTCGAGTAATGCTCCCAGTCTATGTTTGGGTAGTTGAAGTCGCTCAATATAATGGTGTTTGGAGAGACCTTCATATTTTCCAGTGTTCTCAGGAAGGCCGAGTGGGGTTCCTGGGTTTGGGAGGGTGGTCTGTAGCAGGCTATAAACTGGAAGGCAGTTTTACCCACTGTTACTTGCACATGGATAATCTCTGATGCTTCGTGCTGTGCCACCAACCTGGAGGTGTGGGTATCTTTGACGAATATTGATACTCCCCCTCCTTTTGTGGTTCAGTCCAAGTTTTGAGGCCAAAAAGCATGGTATGAGGTATAACCTGGTAGTGCTGGGGTGCTCTTGGGAGCCTTGAACCAGGTTTCTGTTACTGCACAGATATCGATGTTCTCCATGCTAAGGAGAGTTTCGAGTGCGTGCATCTTGAGGTTTAGACTTCTGGCGTTGAGTAGCATTACTCTTAGTTTCTTATCCCTTGTGATACCTATGGAGGTGGGTTTGTCTTTTGAGCCTTGCCTAAAAATGGCACTACAGGGGTAGCAAGAGCCTTTGCCAATATTCAAAAGCCCAGGGATAACAGGTGGAAGCTGTCCCTAGCGAAGCATTGTGGCTTGTCAAGCATGTCATCCCAGGCTGACAGGCATTGGATCCCCTTTGAATGACACCAATACTTAAGCCAGTTGTTGAAATTGATCATCTTGTCTTCATATTGTGGCATCATTCTTGGTGAGGGTAAGATGCTACTCAAGGTCAGGGTCATACCGGCCTGGGCTACATGCTCAGAGAGCTCCTCTATGTCTTTTTTCATGTAGTCCAGGGAGGTACGTCTCAGGTCATTCACACCAGCATGGACAATGACTGAGTCATATTTGTACTTGCCTTGGAGTGACCTGAGTGCTTGTGTTATGTGGTGGATCCTAGCGCCCGACAGGCAGCTCACCATGACCTTCTCCTTGTTCAGCCTGGTGAGCAGGACGTCAGTGTGCCTGACGATAGAGTCACCTATTACAAGTGTATCAGGTGTGTTGTTTAGCCTTAAGGGCTGTGACTGTTTGGCACACTGGCTTTGTGAGCTATGTGTTGCATGTCTTTTGTTTTGGGGTAGCGGTTGCTTGGGTGTCTGCTTTGGAGGTCTCTGCTGCTTAGGCAGATTTTTATTTAGAGCCTCCGAGTATGTTTTTGTGTGTTTATGTGTTTGGTTTGCTGTCATGGTAGGTCTATGTGAGACTGGAATTGTAGTGAGTGTGATTTCCTTCTCCTCCTGACTGGTTACGCCAGTACTGAGTTGAGAGAGCTTAGCCTCCAGTTTGGCTATATGGTTGCATCTCTCACATGTGTTGGAATTTGTTGGGAGGAGGAGAGGGTTGTCTGTGTACATGAGGCAGTTGTAACATTGCCTCAAGATTCTCAGATTCACCAGCTGGACTGGAGAGGAGATTGACAACTGACCTTTGGACATGCTAGAATAGTATTGGGAATTCCTTTATAATTGAAAAAAAGGGCCAATGGGGAACAAGGTACTCAAGGGGAGTTTGTGAGGGTGTAGTGTTTTTAATTTTTTTAGTGCTGACTTATATAATTGCTTTAGTGAGCAAGTGCCAGGTAACTTAAATGCAATGCGTTACAGGTAACTTACATGCAAAAACGACAAACAGTAACTTTCTTTCAAGTGAAACAAGGAAATAAGTACAGTAAGCAATGCAGATATCACTAGGGATCCACAGAAGTGCTGAAAAGCTGCGTTTTAGGTGGAATTAGCTTTTCAGGGAAATAAGCAAACAAGCATACAAACAAAGCTAGATTCAGCAGGCCTGGATCTAGTCTATGCTACAGTAAACAGGGTGTACCAATTACAGTAAGAAGCAGTTAAAATATGCATGCACTATAAGCCTTTAACCAGAAATTCCCAGCACAGAAGGGCAGAGTCCAGCCTCTCCTCCCACAAGAGTGCAGACCACGAACCCTCTTAATGTAAAATAACTGGCCTGAAGCCCAAGTGCTTAAACCAGAATGAATACACTTTTAGAATAACAGACACTGAGTCCTCAATCAGCAGTTCCCAACTTAGAAGGATGTAAGCTACCTGTCCTGCCACCACAGTGCAGGCCACAAACCTTCCTAATGTAAAACAACTGGTCTGAAGCCCAAGTGCTTAATCCAAAAGACTTCGAATGATAGCTACACTTTAATCAAGTTACTACCAAGCAGTAATAAATACAATTGAATACTTTAAAGAATGCCTGGATTAGTGCTCAAGTTATACAAACAAAGCTAGATTCAGCAGGCCTAGATCTAGTCTATGCTACAGCAAACAAGGTGTACCAATTTCAGTAAGAAGCAGTTCAAATATGCAGGCACTATAAGCCTTTAACCAGAAATTCCCAGCTCAGAAGGGCAGAGTCCAGCCTCTCCTCCCACAAGAGTGCAGACCACGAACCCTCTTAATGTAAAATAACTGGCCTGAAGCCCAAGTGCTTAAACCAGAATACACTTTTAGAAGAACAGACACTGAGCCCTCAATCAGCAGTTCCCAACTTAGAAGGATGTAAGCTACCTGTTCTGCCACTACAGTGCAGACCACAAACCTTCCTAATGTAAAACTGGTCTGAAGCCAAAGTGCTTAAACTAAAAGGTTTAGAATGAGTTACACTAAACAGTAATAAATACAACTGAGTACTTTTAAAATGACGCAAAAAATAAATAAAGTAGGAAGAAACACAAATACAGTAAAAGCAGATAAAATTTTTTTTTTTTTTTTTTTTTTTTTTTTTTTTTTGTGGAAAGAGAGAAAGGAGTAGCAGAAACTAAGCTGATTGACCTTCTCAAATGTTCTCCCTGTACTGGGAAGAATGAGGTAATGACACTAGACTGGGAGGAGGGTCCCAGATCAAATTTACACTAGGGGCGGGCAACTGCAAAGCCACCAACTATAAAAACACTATACCAACAGGGAGGGAGGGTGGGAAACAAACTGCAGAAATGTATCTCCTTCGATTAGCTGAGTGTAAAATGGCAGAACACTCAAAACTGAGTATAAATGACAAAGAAATAAATAACAAAAATAAACAAAAAACAGGATACTTAATGTTATATATTATAGCTCCAAGTTTGCTGAGTGTCCTTCCTTTGATTAGCTGAGTGTAAAATGGCAGAACACTCACAACTGAGTTTCCTTAGGTAACAGAAAGTTGAAACCTGAGACAGCTTTTAAGAAAGAAATCTCAAAAGAACCAATGAGGTGCTTAGTCTAAGCTGTAGTCCAGGTGACCTCAGTCAGCCAATGACCTCAAACAATTCTCTCTCACTGAAATGCCTGATGGCTTTGGCTAAACCAAGATGTTCCTGAATATGTGCTCAGACACACAGCCTCCACAAACAGTAGGCCCAAATACAAGCCTGAATATGGAAATGCTACAAATATCCCCACTACTTGGAACAACTGCAGAAATGTATCTCACAGCTGAAAAGCAGCAGTGAGCCTTTAAATGAAAGTTTTAAACAGCTGAAGGAGCCTCTAGAAAAAAGAGATTAACTGCAACAAGTTATCAGAAATAAACAACCCAACAGTTGCTTAACAAAAGTGGACAATTTCCAGTTAATACCTCACACACAGTGAAACTAGCTAGAAAAATACACAGTACACAAATTGCTATAAATAACAAAGAAATAAAGAACAAAAATAAACAAAAAACAGGATACTTAATGTTATATATTATAGCTCCAAGTTTGCTGAGTGTCCTTCCTTCGATTAGCTGAGTGTAAAATGGCAGAACACTCACAACTGAGTTTCCTTAGGTAACAGAAAGTTGAAACCTGAGACAGCTTTTAAGAAAGAAATCTCAAAAGAACCAATGAGGTGCTTAGTCTAAGCTGTAGTCCAGGTGACCTCAGTCAGCCAATGACCTCAAACAATTCTCTCTCACTGAAATGCCTGATGGCTTTGGCTAAACCAAGATGTCCCTGAATATGTGCTCAGACACACAGCCTCCACAAACAGTAGGCCCAAATACAAGCCTGAATATGGAAATGCTACAAATATCCCCACTACTTGGAACAACTGCAGAAATGTATCTCACAGCTGAAAAGCAGCAGTGAGCCTTTAAATGAAAGTTTTAAACAGCTAAAGGAGCCTCTAGAAAAAAGAGTTTAACTGCAACAAGTTATCAGAAATAAACAACCCAACAGTTGCTTAACAAAAGTGGACAATTTCCAGTTAATACCTCACACACAGTGAAACTAGCTAGAAAAATACACAGTACACAAAGTGCTATAAATAACAAAGAAATAAAGAACAAAAATAAACAAAAAACAGGATACTTAATGTTATATGTTAGAGCTCCTAGTTTGCTGAGTGCCATTCCTTTGATTAGCTGAGTGTAAAATGGCAGAACACTCACAACTGAGTTCCCTTAGGTAACAGAAAGTTGAAACCTGAGACCGCTTTTAACACATAGCCTCCACAAACAGTAGGCCCAAATACAAGCCTGAATATGGAAATGCTACAAATATCCCCACTACTTGGAACAACTGCAGAAATGTATCTCACAGCTGAAAAGCAGTAGTGAGCCTTTAAAAGAAAGTTTTAAACAGCTAAAGGAGCCTCTAGAAAAAAGAGTTAAACTGCAAAAAGTTATCAAAAATAAACAACCCAACAGTTGCTTAACAAAAGTGGACAATTTCCAGTTAAAACCTCACACGCAGTGAAACTAGCTAGAAAAATACACAGTACACAAAGTGCTATAAATAACAAAGAAATAAAGAACACAAATAAACAAAAAAAGGATACTTAATGTTATATGTTATAGCCCCAAGTTTGCTGAGTGTCCTTCTTTCAATTAGCTGAGTGTAAAATGGCAGAACACTCACAACTGAGTTTCCTTAGGTAACAGAAAGTTGAAACCTGAGACAGCTTTTAAGAAAGAAATCTCAAAAGAACCAATGAGGTGCTTAGTCTAAGCTGTAGTCCAAGTGACCTCAGTCAGCCAATGACCTCAAACAATTCTCTCTCACTGAAATGCCTGATGGCTTTGGCTAAACCAAGATGTCCCTGAATATGTGCTCAGACACACAGCCTCCACAAACAGTAGGCCCAAATACAAGCCTGAATATGGAAATGCTACAAATATCCCCACTTCTTGGAACAACTGCAGAAATGTATCTCACAGCTGAAAAGCAGCAGTGAGCCTTTAAATGAAAGTTTTAAACAGCTAAAGGAGCCTCTAGAAAAAAGAGTTTAACTGCAACAAGTTATCAGAAATAAACAACCCAACAGTTGCTTAACAAAAGTGGACAGTTTCCAGTTAATACCTCACACACAGTGAAACTAGCTAGAAAAATACACAGTACACAAAGTGCTATAAATAACAAAGAAATAAAGAACAAAAATAAACAAAAAACAGGATACTTAATGTTATATATTATAGCTCCAAGTTTGCTGAGTGTCCTTCCTTCGATTAGCTGAGTATAATATGGCAGAACACTCACAACTGAGTTTCCTTAGGTAACAGAAAGTTGAAACCTGAGACAGCTTTTAAGAAAGAAATCTCAAAAGAACTAATGAGGTGCTTAGTCTAAGCTGTAGTCCAGGTGACCTCAGTCAGCCAATGACCTCAACAATTCTCTCTCACTGAAATGCCTGATGGCTTTGGCTAAACCAAGATGTCCCTGAATATGTGCTCAGACACACAGCCTCCACAAACAATAGGCCCAAATACAAGCCTGAATATGGAAATGCTACAAATATCCCCAACTACTTGGAACAACTGCAGAAATGTATCTCACAGCTGAAAAGCAGCAGTGAGCCTTTAAATGAAAGTTTTAAACAGCTAAAGGAGCCTCTAGAAAAAAGAGTTTAACTGCAACAAGTTTTCAGAAATAAACAACCCAACAGTTGCTTAACAAAAGTGGACAATTTCCAGTTCATACCTCACACACAGTGAAACTAGCTAGAATAATACACAGTACACAAATTGCTATAAATAACAAAGAAATAAAGAACAAAAATAAACAAAAAACAGGATACTTAATGTTATATATTATAGCTCCAAGTTTGCTGAGTGTCCTTCCTTCGATTAGCTGAGTGTAAAATGGCAGAACACTCACAACTGAGTTTCCTTAGGTAACAGAAAGTTGAAACCTGAGACAGCTTTTAAGAAAGAAATCTGAAAAGAACCAATGAGGTGCTTAGTCTAAGCTGTAGTCCAGGTGACCTCAGTCAGCCAATGACCTCAAACAATTCTCTCTCACTGAAATGCCTGATGGCTTTGGCTAAACCAAGATGCCCCTGAATATGTGCTCAGAAACACAGCCTCCACAAACAGTAGGCCCAAATACAAGCCTGAATATGGAAATGCTACAAATATCCCCACTACTTGGAACAACTGCAGAAATGTATTTCACAGCTGAAAAGCAGCAGTGAGCCTTTAAATGAAAGTTTTAAACAGCTGAAGGAGCCTCTAGATAAAAGAGTTTAACTGCAACAAGTTATCAGAAATAAACAACCCAACAGTTGCTTAACAAAAGTGGACAATTTCCAGTTAATACCTCACACACAGTGAAACTAGCTAGAAAAATACACAGTACAAAAAGTGCTATAAATAACAAAGAAATAAAGAACAAAAATAAACAAAAAACAGGATACTTAATGTTATATATTATCGCTCCAAGTTTGCTGAGTGTCCTTCCTTCAATTAGCTGAGTATAAAATGGCAGAGCACTCACAACTGAGTTTCCTTAGGTAACAGAAAGTTGAAACCTGAAACAGCTTTTAAGAAAGAAATATCAAAAGAACCAATGAGGTGCTTAGTCTAAGCTGTAGTCCAGGTGACCTCAGTCAGCCAATGACCTCAAACAATTCTCTCTCACTGAAATGCCTGATGGCTTTGGCTAAACCAAGATGTCCCTGAATATGTGCTCAGACACACAGCCTGCACAAACAGTAGGCCCAAACACAAGCCTGAATATGGAAATGCTACAAATATCCCCACTACTTGGAACAACTGCAGAAATGTATCTCACAGCTGAAAAGCAGCAGTGAGCCTTTAAATGAAAGTTTTAAACAGCTAAAGGAGCCTCTAGAAAAAAGAGTTTAACTGCAACAAGTTATCAGAAATAAACAACCCAACAGTTGCTTAACAAAAGTGGACAATTTCCAGTTAATACCTCACACACAGTGAAACTAGCTAGAAAAATACACAGTACACAAAGTGCTATAAATAACAATGAAATAAAGAACAAAAATAAACAAAAAACAGGATACTTAATGTTATATATTATAGCTCCAAGTTTGCTGAGTGTCCTTCCTTCGATTAGCTGAGTGTAAACTGGCAGAACACTCACAACTGAGTTTCCTTAGGTAACAGAAAGTTGAAACCTGTGACAGCTTTTAAGAAAGAAATCTCAAAAGAACCAATGAGGTGCTTATTCTAAGCTGTAGTCCAAGTGACCTCAGTCAGCTAATGACCTCAAACAATTCTCTCTCACTGAAATGCCTGATGGCTTTGGCTAAACCAAGATGTCCCTGAATATGTGCTCAGACACACAGCCTCCACAAACAGCAGGCCCAAATGCAAGCCTGAATATGGAAATGCTACAAATATCCCCACTACTTGGAACAACTGCCGAAATGTATCTCACCGCTGAAAAGTAGCAGTGAGCCTTTAAATGAAAGTTTTAAACAGCTAAAGGAGCCTCTAGAAAAAAGAGTTTAACTGCATCAAGTTATCAGAAGTAAACAACCCAACAGTTGCTTAACAAAAGTGGACAATTTCCAGTTAATGCCTGACACACAGTGAAACTAGCTAGAAAAATACACAGTACACAAAGTGCTATAAATAACAAAGAAATAAAGAACAAAAATAAACAAAAAACAGGATACTTAATGTTATATATTATAGCTCCAAGTTTGCTGAGTGTCCTTCCTTCAATTAGCTGAGTGTAAAATGGCAGAACACTCACAACTGAGTTTCCTTAGGTAACAGAAAGTTGAAACCTGCGACAGCTTTTAAGAAAGAAATCTCAAAAGAACCAATGAGGTGCTTAGTCTAAGATGTAGTCCAGGTGATCTCAGTCAGCCAATGACCTCAAACAATTCTCTCTCACTGAAATGCCTGATGGCTTTGGCTAAACCAAGATGTCCCTGAATATGTGCTCAGATGCACAGCCTCCACAAACAGTAGGCCCAAATACAAGCCTGAATATGGAAATGCTACAAATATCCCCACTACTTGAAACTACTGCACAAATGTATCTCACAGCTGAAAAGCAGCAGTGAGCCTTTAAATGAAAGTTTTAAACAGCTAAAGGAGCCTCTAGAAAAAAAGAGTTTAACTGCAACAAGTTATCAGAAATAAACAACCCAACAGTTGCTTAACAAAAGTGGACAATTTCCAGTTAATACCTCACACACAGTGAAACTAGCTAGAAAAATACACAGTACACAAAGTGCTATAAATAACAAAGAAATAAAGAACAAAAATAAACAAAAAACAGGATACTTAATGTTGTATATTATAGCTCCAAGTTTGCTGAGTGTCCTTCCTTCAATTAGCTGAGTGTAAAATGGCAGAACACTCACAACTGAGTTTCCTTAGGTAACAGAAAGTTGAAACCTGAGACAGCTTTTAAGATAGAAATCTCAAAAGAACCAATGAGGTACTTAGTCTAAGCTGTAGTCCAGGTGACCTCAGTCAGCCAATGACCTCAAACAATTCTCTCTCACTGAAATGCCTGATGGCTTTGTCTAAACCAAGATGTCCCTGAATATGTGCTCAGACACACAGCCTCCACAAACAGTAGACCCAAATACAAGCCTGAATATGGAAATGCTACAAATATCCCCACTACTTGGAACAACTGCAGAAATGTATCTCACAGCTGAAAAGCAGCAGTGAGCCTTTAAATGAAAGTTTTAAACAGCTAAAGGAGCCTCTAGAAAAAAGAGTTTAACTGCAACAAGTTATCAGAAATAAACAACCCAACAGTTGCTTAACAAAAGTGGACAATTTCCAGTTAATACCTCACACACAGTGAAACTAGCTAGAAAAATACATAGTACACAAAGTGCTATAAATAACAAAGAAATAAAGAGCAAAAATAAACAAAAAACAGGATACTTAATGTTATATATTATGCCCGTGTTATATTTGTGTAGTGGGTAAAGTTGTCTTGTTTATCTAAATGGCTTCAGAAAAAGTATATTTATTTATTTTTATTTTACATTTGTTGACTGGGATAGTCCGACTGGCTACATGTTCATTTTCAGCAGAGGCCCAGGGAGAAAAGCTCCAAGATAATAATACACATTGAACATTTAGTAAGTGCTAGTTTGAAGCAGATTACAGTCATAAGCAATACCAGCATTTAGCTCATATAGTACTAACTTATTATAAAACACTTTACAAAAAGTAACATTATTTTCAAAGTTAAACATACATAACATTACATTCAGGTTTAAGACACACTGAGTAGCAGTTATACAATTGACCCTTCCTGAAATGGAGTGGTAGAAAAAAAAAAGTTATAAGTAGTTGAAGGTAAGGAACCTAGGAAATAGAGAGGTCACTAGTTGGGATTATTGCAAGAACAATAACCTATATTCTTCACTACTACCCACCTTCATCAGTGTTACATCATGGGAAATCCATATTGCATTCCAGCATTTAGGGGGCGCTATTCAAAGAAAGTAATTTCAAACAGGATGCCAGTCTGTCAATTATCCAACACAATGATGGGCATAGTCTGTGCAAATGACTTTAGTGCAATTTCTTTTGATCACATTTTAATGAAACTACATTGACATTTTGTATGCCATTGGCACACCGTGTTTTTTTTTTCCTCAGTGTTAGCCAATTGTAGAGTTGGTATGTAAAAGTAAGGCGGTGTGGGGACCAAGGCCCCCACATGTGGTTTCATGGGATTTGCCCACTACAAAAACCTTTTCTCTCTTTTTTTGAGTTATACTTCTCAGTATAAAAATCAGTAAAACATAACTCATGAGAAGCATAACTCACGCTATGCTGACATGTTCAGTCACTTACACAAAGCACCCATGTTTGTGGACAATTTGGAGAACTAATATTTCACTTACAGCATGTTTTGGTTTGCTGGAGGAAACTATAGCACCTGAAAAAAATCACACGCGAACATAAGGAGGGCACACTGACTTGCCACAAAAGACATCATCATCATCAGCCCCCCTTTTCCTACATTGGATTGGGGTATCGTGTTAACTGTCTCCAACTCCCTCAATTCAGTGCCACACTCCTGCCTTCTTCAACACTCATGCCTGACTGTCACAGATCTTCTTTCACACAATCCATCCACCTCTTTGCTGAACGTCCTCTTTTCCTCTTACCTTCTTCCTGTCTGTCCCAAATCTTCCTCACCAGATTGTCTTCTGATTTTCTACACATGTGCCCAAACCACCATAATCTGTTCTCCTTGACCTTTTCTGCAGTTGGAGCTACTTTGGCTTCTGCTCTTATGTCCTCATTTCTTTGTCTGTTCCACAGTGTGCATCCTATCACCTTTCTCAGGCACTTCATTTCCATCACCTCTAGCTTCTTCAACTGTTCTGCCATTACTGCCCATGTTTCTGTACCATACAGTAATACTGGTCACACCACTGTCTTGTACACCTTACTTTTCAGCTTCTTTGGCATTCTTCTGTCATAGACTGCACCTGATACTCTATGCCAGTTGGCTGCAGCCCCTCTGATTCTAGCTTTGACCTCTTCATTCAGACTACCCTTCTTCTCAACCACCCCTCCCAGATACTTGAAGCTGTTTATCTGTTCCACTATCTTCCCTTCTATCTCTATTCTCAGCTTCTTCTGATTTTCCCAATTTGCTGCCATTACCACCGTCTTATCTGTACTTAGTTTCATCCCATGCTCCTTCAGATTTGCATTCCATTCTCCTATCCTTTGCTGAAGTTCTAGCTCAGAGTCTGCCTGTACTGCCACATCTTCTGCATACAGCAGCCTTGTTGATCCGCCACCTCCAACCTGTTTGCTAATGTAGTCCATCACCAGTATGAACAGCAGTGGGCTCAGAGCTGAACCCTGATGTACACCCACACCCACTGGGAACCCCTCTGTGAGGCCAAACACTGTCCATACTTGAGTCACTGGGTCCTTGTACATAGCCTGCACTAATTCTACCACTGTTTCTGGGACTTCAAACCACTGCAGTACTGCCCATATCATCTTTCTTGGGACCTTGTCATATGCTTTCTTCAAGTCTAGGAATGCCCAGCTGGACTCTCTCCTCATCTCTAGCTTCTTCTCAAGTATCTGTCTCAATGCAAACATTGGGTCAGTTGTGCTGCATCCTGATCTGAATCCAAACTGCTCATCTCCCATCTTACATTCTACTACTCTGCATATCCATTTATCAATCACCCTCTCCAGAACTTTCATGCAGTGTGATAGGAGTTTGATGCCTCTGTACAGCCCACAGTTGTGGATGTCCCCTTTGTTCTAGTACACTGGCATGAGTATGCTTATTTTCCAGTCACCTGGGATATGCCTTTCTCTCCACACTGCTATTAGTACCCTCAGGATCCATTTCTCCCCTATCTCACCCAGCATCATCATATCTGCTGTGACCTCATCTGACCCTGCTGCTTTCTCTGACTTCGTCTTCCTTAGTGCTGTTCTTACTTCTTTTAGGGTGGGCTCCTCTTCTTATCTCATTGTAGGCTGTTTCTGGGGCAGTACAGCTTCTGTGGGGTTTTCTTCATTCAGAAGCTGCTGGAAATACTCCTTCCATCTGCCTTTGATGTCCTCTGGGCTGGTGAGCAGGGTGTTGCTGGCATCTCTTATGAAGGGTGTCTGACTATCTTCTTTATCTTTCTGTCTTTGCCTTGCAACCTGATATAGTTTCTTTGTGTCCCTTACTGAGTCACTTTCCAGAAGTTGGTACAGTGCCTCCGATGCCCTATTCTTTGCTATTGCAACTTCTTTCTTAGCTTCTTTGTTAGCCAACCGGTAGGTCTCCCTAGCCTGGTCAGTCTTTTCTGTCTCCCACTTCCTCCTGCACACCTTCTTTCTTTTGATGACTTCTTGGACTTCTGCATTCCACCACCAGCTTTCCTTATGTACCTTATTTCCATACCTGGCTTGGCCACATATCTTTTCTGCAGTCCTAACATATGCTGTTTTTTAGGCGCTGCCATTCTTCTTCAACTCCACATATTTTCTCCTCTTCTTGGTGTGCTAGAGCCCTGAGTAATTCCTTGAACTGTTGTCCTTTCTCTCCATTCAACTTCCAGGTCTTCAGCCTGTTCTCTGTTGACCTTAGAGCCTTCTCTGACCACCGCTTGCAGTTGATTGTGGCAACTAGTGGTTTATGCTGTGGGCCGACTGTTTCACTGGAGATGACTTTGCAATCATGGATTCTCCCCCAGTGCCTTTTTCTTACTAAGAGGAAGTCTACCTGAGTTGCATGTTGACTACTGTTGTATGTGACCGTCTCTCTTTCTGAACCATGTGTTGGCAACTATCAAGCCATTTGCCAGACAGAAGTCTAGCATGGCTTCTCCTTCTTTATTCCTGTTGCCTCACCCATGAGGACCCAGACAGTCCTCATATCCTGTCCCGATATGTGCACTCAAGTCACCCGTTATCAACACCAATTCATGTTGTCCTGCTTTATCTAGTAGGTCTTACAGCTGCTGTCTGAATGCACTCTTTTCCTCACTATCACAACCCTGCTGTAGGGCATAGTCTGAGATTATGAATACTGCCCTATCATTACACTGAAGTCTGACTGCCATGAGTCTGTCATTAATTCTGATGATATCCCTTACTGCCTTATGAAGCCTCCTCTCACCACAATTTCTACACCATTTCTAGCCTGCCCTCCACCTGAGTAGTAGACTCTGGATCCCAAGCCAAGTGGCTTTGCTGCACTGCCCTTTCATCTCATCTCCTGGATACATAGGATGTCCAGCCTCCTCCGTATCATCATGTCATCCACTTCCAAGCTGCATCTTGTCAGTGAACCTACATTAAGCATAGCAGTTCTCAGTTCATGTTTGGCAGGTTGGTTGTTTTTTATGTCCAGCTCAACAAAGCTGTCTCAGGTAACCCAGGCTGATCAACTAAACACCGGCCAGCCAGTAGCTTATTGACCCAGGGCTGCTGGGCTTTATGGTGGGCACACACTGGCCAATAGGGGCACATGTACCCCTCCTACCATTAGCACGGGTCCTTGGCATGGGTCAGAGTAGGCCGGGTCCTCAACCCACTTATCACCAGTAACTACCCATGCCCATTTTTGGCGACATTAGTCAACATGACTGAATCACCTCGAGCCGTATTTTACACCGTCGAGTGGCTAGCCCTGCCACGGCATGCAGTCTGTGATCCGTGTTCTCTTATCTTGAAGATACTGCGCACCACAGTAGATGCCCAAAGTGGTTGGTTTGTACAACTCTTCCCACTATAGGGCACCATGTAGAGTCTGTGCTGCTGCCCACAACTCCATTCATTGGTGAGTTTAAGATGGAAACACTCAGCATGTTTTTTGGACATGGGAGAAACATCATGGAGACACAGGGAGAACATGCAAACTCCAAACAGGCATTGGCCAGAGGTCAGGATCGAACCTTATGCATGGGAGGCAAAGACCTTAACTACTAAGCCATCTCATCTTCTTTGTCACAAAAGACATCTCAGCTGTGAATCAAACTGGATAACCAAGTGCTGTAAGGCAGGAGTACTAATTGCTGTGCCATTAGTTTACCAATTAGAAATTAATTGCTGAAATATAAATAGTTTAATCTTGATTATCTAAACTACTTATAGAGGCAATGAGAGAATCTGATTTTTTTGTTTACATTAATAATAATTTTAGCATTGTATTATTACTTTGTTAATAAAGGATGTATTAGCTTTTTAGATGTGCTACTGTATAAAGAAGAGGTTAAGGCTGAACATAGATTTCCTGGAAAATGTGCAGTAATAATGAGGATTCAAGTTTTAATAGCATTGTTGTCAGGGGCAATATTAGCAGCATACCTATGGGTTATTATTTATGTATGACTAGATATAAATGTGAAGACGTTGTGAATCTGAATGTAAGGATATTCCTAACCGAGTTTAAACTAGGGCTTATTTTAGAAATGCATTAACATTACAGAGTGGAAACTTAGTGCAAAAGCCAGGATCACCTTCCCATTCAATGGCTGGTAGTAGTGATATGTACATTTGTAAAGTAGAATTTGTTTAAGGGGTCTACTTTCATTCCCCCCAAATATTTCATCCTTTGGATGAAACTTTAAACTGAGGTCCCATCTTATTGAGTTGTTGGTAGCTCAAGTGGTTGTAAAAGATCCCACAATACCATTCAAAAATAATAGGGGTCCTTTATTTACATCTTATTTACAAGACCGTTATTTTTACACTGGTAACTTATTTGTAATATTTATATATTATCTGTACATATTTACAAAATTATTTATATGCAAATTCCTATTTGTATATAAGAAATATTTGTTCTTCATCATATTTATATATAATTATTTAAATTAGACCCCTACTCCTTTTTTCACAACCACCATCTAATCTGTTTCAGTATTGTTGACTATAACTATTTTCCATTAAACATAATTTGATTCATTCCCTCATTCCATATTACTCATATTACGTATAACAATTCTTATCTATTCTTATTTTAGTTCTTTACTTATATTCTTATAGTATCCACATTCAGTCATTTCCATATTTATATCATTTCTGTGTCTGAAACATTCAGTTTTCCATCACACAATTTAACCCAACATTTTTTTACTCTTACATTCCAAGAAAACAGGTTCAGTAGATTCTTCTTCACCATAATGTAAACATATTCTTTCACTTTTCTTTTTGAATGACATATTGCTTTTAACTAGTATTTTTTTTATTCCTTATCTCCATAAGAAGTCACGAGATTCCACTTTCTTACTATACCATTCATTTCTTTCTCTGATTGCTTTAATATTTTCCTGTGATATATTTTCCCATGGATTAATACAATAATATAATCTCATTATATTTTTATACCAGGTATTTCTATTATCCTCTGTTTCATCTATCTTTATAGTCCATAGTTTTATCTTTTGTTGATAATTATCTAATTCCCCAATGACAACCTTTCTTTGCTCTTTTATTGCTTTTTATTATTTCCAATATTCTTCATACTTATATTTAAACATTTTTGAAGCTATTTTTTTTTCATTTTCTAAATGTATCTATTTCAGTACTTTATACAAATTCAAAGACGTTAAGTAAAATACTGGGTTTAACAGTCCTAAACCTCCTTCCTTTCTATCCATGGGTAGTACTTCTCTTTTCACTTAATTCAATCTAGAACCCCGAATAAATGAGAAAATTATCTCTAAACAAATGTTTCTTATACTTCATTGGAATCATAAATACACTTCACAAATAAACAATTTTACCCATCAATACTGAGTTTATCAAATTCACATTTTTCTTGCATACCAATCTATATGTTTTCCATAACAAACAAATTTATTTTAACTTTTTTAATGCGTTTCCCATTCCATGTCACACACATTTTTACCAAAATATATACCCAACACATTAAGATCTTTTGTTGTAAATTGAATATCTGCTATTATATTTCCCATTCAAATTCCTTTGCTTTTGTCTTTTTTTTAAAATCAAACACATTTCTTATAAACAATCAGCTATACAAACTATCATTTCTCTCATACTTAAGCTGTTTTTTATTATATAATCTGCATATGTCATTGTGGTATCCCAACATCTTTATACTTCATGTATTTTACATTATTCAGTTTAGTATTTCCTTCACTAACATCCACATTCATAACTAAAGCAAATAAATTACTTCTCATAAGTCATCCTTGTCTTATCCCTTTATAGGTTCATAGGTAGGTACCAGGCTATGGGCCCTAGGGCCTATATAAGCCTAGCCAAAAAGGTACCCTGGCTTTCATCACTCAAGAAAATTATTTTTCTGTGCTCCTGTTGAGCAGAGCCACAGAGGTGATCCCCGGGGTGAATTTCCTATTTCTCATCCAGTCATCAAGGTTTTTCTTGAAGAGTGCTAATGAGGAGCTTTGTTTGATATAGACAGGTAGTTTGTTCCAGAGTATGAGAAGTCTCTGGGACATGAATCTATCCCTCCAGCATGTTCTGTTTATTGTAGTGACAAGGTTTAGGTCCCTAGAGCATGTAGCTCGGTGGGATTGGGATTTCTTTAAGTGGAGCATGTCCAACAGCTCTGGGTTTGACATAGCTTTGTATGTTAGGCAGAGATCGCCTTTGAGTAGGCGATATGCGACGGAGTAAAGCTGGAGTTTTTTGAGACGGTCTGCGTAGGGCATCTGTTTGAGGCTGGTAATCCTCTTTGTGAGGTATTTCTGTGGCCTTTCCAGTTGTTGTAGATGTCTTGTGAGGTACATACCAAAAGGGGCGGTGTACTCTATTATGGGTCTAATGAGTGACAAGTAGCGGGGAACAATGACCTCTTTTTTCCTGGATGAGAAACCTTTTGTAATGAGGTGTGCCACATAGAAGGATTTCCTGACTACTGTGGCGATGTGATTATCAAAGAAGAGACTATTGTCCACCTGTGTCCCAAGGTCTCTTATCACACTTTCGGTGTTAAGTAGATTACCACCTATGTGGTAGCTCATGGGTACAGAGTTTTTACCAAAGGGGATGACAGTGCACTTTTTGGCATTGAGCTTGAGGCCATGGCTTTGACACCAGGCATCTATCTCCATGAGGCCCTTTTGTAGGATGTCCACATTGTTAGGAGTTTCAAATATGGCTCCTAGTTTGCAGTCATTTGCGAACTTTGTTAGCCAAAGACCTTCTGTGTTAGCCTGTACTTCAGAAAAGTAGATACCAAACAGGAGAGGACCCATGACAGAACCCTGTGGTACTCAACTTGTCACTGGTCTGAAGTCGGATTTGGAGTCTGCAACTTTCACAGTGTGGGTTCTGTAAGTGAACCAGTTGGCAACCCATCTTGTGACATAGAGATTTATACCTAGTTTAGTGAGTTTATCTATAATCCCAGAGTGGGGGATGGTGTCAAAAGCCTTGGCGAGATCTAGATAGGCTGTGTGAACCACCTTACCCTCGTCTACTTATCCATCCATTTACTAGAACCTTTATTTTATTAAATCTATAAGCTGGCATACAGACATTCCTGATTTTATTACTGAAATTATATAATTTTATTATGTCCCATAGTATTCCATGTTCAACTGAGTCAAATGCTGAGTTAACATCTCCTACCATAAGTTTTAACTCCTGCTTTCTTTCTAAAATATTGTCTGCCAATTCTCTAATTATAAGTAATAATTTTTGACAACCTTTTCCTTTTATATCATATACACTTTCATCCATAATGTATTACATCTTGTTTTTGAGTCTTATTTGCATTATTTTCATAACTATATTATAATCTGTATTATTCAACATTTTTGGTCTCCAATTATTTATGGCTTCTTTTTCCCCTTTCTTCCATATAAACTTTAATACCCTGCTACATAATCTCTTACATATCAAACATTTAACCATTCATTTAAAATGTGTAACAAACATTTTTTGCCATGCCTCTAGATCTTTGTACATTTCAAAATCAATTCCATCAGGACTTGCTGCTAATTCTGGATTTAAGTGTTAAAACACTCTGTCTAATTCATCCAAAGTAATTCTATTTCAGTTTCTTTGTTCATTTGTTCTGAAAATTTCTTTGTTCTCTATATTTTATTATATTCTCCCCTTGTTGTTTTAAACATTTCTTCTACATGCTTTCTTACAATTTTCATAATTTGAACTTGACTTCTTTTTTCCTTGTTTATCTTTCATTTCTCTGATCATGCTGCTCATCTCTTTAACTATTTTACTTAAATAGGCTGATAACCTCTTCAGTTTTTTTTACCAGGTAGTAAATAACTTTGATTACATAAGCATGTTGTAATTTTCTCATAATTTCTTTTATATAACTCTTTCTCTTTATCATAATACTTTCTTTCTAGATTTTCAAATGCATCTTCATATATTTTGATATATTCTTGTTTCTCCCTTATTTCTTCTCTCATTTTATCATTGTAAAAGCATTGAGTACATTTTTTTAAAGTAATCCACCATTCTGACCAATTATTGTAGAAATGAGTCATAGCAATTTGATCTCTCCGTAATTATGTTATCTCTTTTCAAATTTCATTTCATTCTTTTTCATTTATTCCTTTTATACCCCTGCATAGTTTATTATATTTTTTATCTTCATTTATTTCAATCCATATGGCTAAATGATTTGTAAATCCTGTTACAACTGATTCACCTTCCATTATACTTATACTTTCTGACACTGTAAAATCAACTTCAGATTTTAGCATACTTCTTCTGTATATCCATAATTCTCTATTCCATAATATCAATTTGCCATATTTCATAACCTCTCTTTTTTATATCTTTTTCATTCTTCTTTCTTTTTCCTGTTAAATCACAGTTAAAGTTTCTTGCTGATATAATATTCAAGCTTATCACTACACAATGTAATAACTGATCAAATAAAATTTACCTTTCTTTGTAGGTAACATATGCATATATGGCTAATAGGCTATAAACTTCTTCCTGGCACCTTAACTCTACAATAGAGAGCCTCCCATTTTAAATAAAAGGTATGTACTCACCATAACTATGCATCTGTGTTGTCCATTTTCATTCTTCCTCAACAAATGGGTTTGGATTCGATCCTTGGATCTGACTTGGCCATATTTCTCTAGATTTTAGAATCCAACTCTCAAGCTCTTCCCTTTACCCATAATGTCCCTGACCACTGCATTACCTCAGATCAAGTTTGCTGCTACTATACAACTTTTCAAATATAAAAACTAGTAATAATACTACAAAAAGGAGAAAAGTTAATAGAATATGAGGCTCAAAACAGGAACTGTGGTTCCTAACAAAAAATTCCATCAGATCTCTCCCAAAGACATGGATAGGGGGAAGGCAGGGGAGGGAAGTTGAGAAAGAATGAAAATAGACAACACAGATTCATTGTTATGGTAAGTACATAGGTTCATAGATTAGTATTAGGCTAACTGCCCTTGTGGGCCATTTTAAGCCTAGCTAATTAACTCATGTGAGAATTTAACCCTGCACCTTGTGTCTGTAAGGCAAATATCTTAACCATTATACTAACCTCCCTCTACAAAACTTTTATATCTGATGTTTTCATTTTCATTCATTCCTCGATGAATGGGACAGAGTCCACAGCTACAGTAACCTTTGGTGGCCCTCATGGAAGGATGTTCCGGAGAACCACAGAACTGAATGCAGTGCTGTTTCTGGAGATTATATCCAAGTTGTAATGAATAATAAATGTGTGAGCATTAGACCATGTGGCAGCTGCACAAATATCATTAGTAAGGCCTGTAGCCCAAAATGCATCTGACATAGCCATTGACCTAGTTGAGTGTGTCCTTGGTTGTCTTGGTAAGGTTAAGCTTCTAGAAGAGTAAACATAAGAAATGTAATCTGTTATCCATTTGGCTAGTGTCATTTTTAAGACAGATGATCCTAGTTCATTACTGGAAAAGGAAACAAACAATTGGACAAATTTTCTAAATTTCTTATTCCTATGAAGATAAAAATGAAGTTGCCTATGCACATCTAAAAGATGAAACATATATTCTCGGTTATTGCAGAATTTTGTAAAGAAAACAGGTAAGTTGATCACTTGATTAATGTTTGCTTCAGACACTATTTTTAGGTAAAAAAGAAGGGTTAGTACATAACGTAACCCTATCTTTATGTAAAATCAAATAAGTTGGTTTGAAGAGAGAGGTTTGGAATTCAGAGACTCACCTCACCAAAGTTATACCCACAGGAAAGACTGTTTTCCAAGAAAGAAATCTGAGATCTGCTTTAGCCGAGGACTCAAAGTGTGATTGTACTAAACTCTATAATACAACAGTAAGATCCCAAGGTGGAGTAGGATCCTTAATAGGAGGTATGAAGTAAAAAGATATCTTTAAGAAATGCTTTACATAACTTGGATGATGCTAAAGGAGAAGCACTGTCTCCAATGTGGTAGCTAAAGATGGCCTCCAGCTGAACTTTGATGATAGAGAAACTCACACCATTTTGAAAAATACAGGCAAGAAAATCTAAAACAGCAGGAAGTGGAGCAACGCAAGTGTCCAAATCTCTCTGCTGAGCCCAAAAAGAAAACCTCTTCCATTTACTCTTGTAAATCTTCCTTGTAAAGGGTTTCTTAGATGAAAATAAAATTTTCTGGACAGGAGCAAAAAGCATGGAATGTCTAGCCATCACTGGAATTGATGAAACCATGTGGTTAATCTGAGGCCTGCAATGTCCAGATGAGTCATCGTGATGGATGTGAAAGGAGGTCTGGACTTTGCTCCAGTGTCCAAGGAGGACATTTTAGGTGAGACCATAGAAAGGAAAGCCACAGCTGCTGAGGCTAGAAGGAGGCAATGAGTATCACTTTGCTCTTCAGAGTGCTTTCTGAAGGAATTTGGGGATTAGAGATAGGGGAGGATTACCATACAGGAGACCAGAAGGCTAAACGAGGACTAGAGCATCTCTCGGTGACTGTTCCTGAGGGGGAATTAGGGCAAAGAACCTGCTGCATTTGTTGTTGAGGGGAGAGGCAAATAGATTGCAGAAAGGTTGACCCCATTTGTGGAAGATCATGTATGCCACTGTTTGAGAGACCACTTGTGAGGCATCAGGATTGTCCTGCTGAGTTTGTCTGCTAGAATGTTGGATTTCCCCAGTATATGTGTTTGCCACAAGAAAGTGGCTGAAGGAGATCGCCCACTGCCAAATTCTCATTGCTTCTCAGCAAAGGGGGTAAGATCTGGTTCCCCCTTGTTTGTTGATATACCAAATTCCTGACATATTGTCCATTTGGATAGCAGTTGACCCCAGAGGAAGAGTTCTGAAGGGCCTGCAACACTAAAAGGATTGCTCTCATCTCTAAGACATTTATATGCAAATTGGTCTCTTCTGAGGACCAAATGCCTTGAACAGTCCATCCAAGAAATGCCCCCCCCCCCCCCCCCCAGTTGGGAGCCATCTGTGGTCACTGTGGCTTTTGGGGAAGGAAGGATAAAGGGACGTCCTTGACAAATGTTGTCAGACTGTATCCACCACAATAGGGATTCCTTGCAAAACTGAGATAGTTTTATAGAATGTTGCAAAGGCTGTCAATGAAAGGACCATTGTACTGCTAGAGTGCATTGGAGGATTTGCATGTGAAGGCAAGCAGTAGGCATCAATATAATTGCAGCAGCCATCGATCTTAAGCCTTTGAGAATCAGTTTTGCTGGGGGAGTGGGGTGAGAAAGAAGTTGTCTGACATGCAACCTCAAAGCAAGAACTCTGTTTTGTGGTAGGAGAGCGAGATAACTGACTGTATCTAGGCAAGCCCCTATAAACTCCAGGACTTGAACTGGTTTGAAGGTGGGATTTTGAAAGATTGATTGTGATTCCCAAGGATTGGGATAATTGAAGTAAGTAATCACTGGCTTTTTCTAAGAGATGCCTGGTTGTTGCAATGAGGAGCCAGTCATCTAAATAAGGAAACATTCTGAATCCGTACAGTCTTAGATGAGCTGCTACCACTGCCATGCATTAGGTGAACACCCTCTGCACTGTGTTGAGACCAAAGGGCAGGGCTCTGAATTGGTAATGACTGGCTCCCAGCCATAAAAGTAAGTACCTTCAAGAGCACCTGTTCATTTTGATGTGATATTATGCATCCTGAAGATCTGTGGAGCACATCCAGTCATCCTTCTGTAAGAGAGGCAGAATGGACTGAACTGTGACCATCTGAACTCAGAACTCCTTATGAACTGGTTTAGATAACTGAGATCCAAGATGGATCTCAGTCCCCTGTTTTCTTTGGCACAAAAAGAACCTTGAATAAATTCCAGATCTTCTTTGGTCTGAAGGGACCTGTTGGATAACTCTTTTGTCTAGCAACATTTGAACCTCTAGAGCTGTTAACTCCCACTGATTGGGTGGAACATTGGGGAGATGTTTTCTTTTCATTGGGGTACTTGTAAAAAGGGAATGAAATGTCCTCTGGATATAGTTTTTTGCACCCATGAATCTTCTGTGATGGCTGTCCAGGCATTTAGGTGCAAGAATAGACACCCCCCCGACTGCCTTTATAGAAGAACAGTCAGGCAACCTTTCAGGAGAGCAGAATGGGTCTGTTCGAGAAGGAATCTTGAGACCCTTGGTTTTGCAGACCCCCTCTGCCATGTGGGAGGCATCTTCTATTATAGTTATTTCTCCCTTTGCCTCTGGGAGAAAAATTTCCATGGGATTCTTGAAAAGGTCCCTGAAATTTCCAGTACCACATCTTTGTACCACCATGCTGGTTCCTAGAAAAGGTCTCTGCAGAGTAGAAAAACACATTCTCATGGCAAACAAGGTCTTTCCATCTTGCTCACTGTGGGAAAGTGTCTCTTTAATGGTTAGCCAAAACAAAGAAGATCCACCAAAGGAAGCATTGATGAATGACGCTGTAAAGGGCTCTGCAAAATCACACAACCGCATCCAGACATGCCTCCTAATCACTGTGCCTGAACCTGTGGCCTATGAGAAACCTTCAGCTGCATGTGAGATTAGCATCATGGGTGCATTTGATATTGGCTGTAGGGTGGCCAGTCATGAGAAGAATACATTTGTTCCTCTGCTGACATGGACTCAGGGATAAAGTTAGAGAGTTCCTTAACTAAATCCCTCTTTAGCCTAGTGAAGTGTGCCACATAGTTCAATGACCATAAATCAAAGGTTGATGAGGCATAAACATGCTTCCCATACCTATCCAATGCCCTAATATTTCTATTAGGGGATGAATGGTGGAGCTCTGCTCGGCTAGCTCCTTCTTGGTTGGTGACTGCCGCAACAACCATGGCTTCCTCAGGATCCCTTTAGTCCAGTATTGCCTGTCTGCAAGAGCACTCACCCACCGGGTGAGTAGCCAAAGACATAGATGGGCCAGACCTAAAGCCTTCAAGAAACACTGATTCATCTTGGGAATGGGAAGGGGGTTGGGATGACCAACCAACTTTCTGGTGCTGGATTTCTAAAATATCTCCAAAGGAGACATCTTCAGGTGAAAATCTAGGGGACCCTTCCCCTTCATTGAAATTGGTGTCTTCTGTGAGGGATTCCTGTGGGGAATCGAAGTGCCTCCTTTTCCATGACCCCTTTCAGGGGAGCTTTTTAGTGGTGTGTTCTGGTGAGGTATCTGAAGAGATGCAGAGTTCCCTAAAGGGAACTGCCTGATAGGACGGATAGGATGAGTAGACTCACAGGATCCAAAGAGGTAACAGGGATTGGATATGAACATGTAACAGTAGAAACTGCTGTTGGGTGAGAGAAAATCCTCTCCACCACCTCAAGGGCAGCGGGACCAGGAGAAGCCAAGAACAATGCAACCAAAGCCGAAACTCAGCACAGACAATCTAGGGCCTTCCCTGACCCTCTGCTCTGAGGGAAGAGTTAGACCTGAGCTGTTCTGTGCCAAGTTCCCAAAAGCTTTGGAGTCAAAGTCATCCCCTCAGATTCAATGCCGACACTTCAGCTCCAAGACACATCCTGCTCCAGGGGAGTCAGAGCCAAATGGATAAGGGAAGAATTCAGAGTTGAAGATAGAGGTAACATCAGACCTGACAGTTCACCTCTTGGAAATCTCACATTCGAGGGTTCCAAAATAAATGGTCAGATTGGAGAAAGAGTAATGACTGCATGAGAGGGAGGTTTGAGGCTCATTGATTCAATGGAAGATGGAACCAGTAAGACCCCCATCTGGATCTGTGTTCTGATAAATTTTCTTATCATCCTATCCATCTCTGCTTCAGAAAGACTTCGGGAGGACCTGATGGAAGAGGAAGTGGAAGGAGGTCTAGAAGATTTCTTTTGAGTCTCCTGAAGAAAAGTAGACCTCAGTCTTGGGGACACTGGCTACACAGAGTATTGTGGGCTTTGTAGCTGAGGAGACTGCAAAGCTGCAGGCTTTTGACCTGAGAGATTTGGATCTGAGCTTTTAGAAATTTTGATTGGTGGTTCTGAAGCCAGAGTAGACTTGGGCAACCTTGTAGGATAGCATATTCTGTGCTTCCTGGGCTCCTTATATTTATTAGAGGGGTTTTGAGCCCCTGATGTTGGTGTTGTGAAAGAAGGGGCTGAAGCAGGAATAAGGCCCTTAAGTACCAGTTTGTTCCTTCTATCACTAATAGCTCTGGTGTTGCAGCCCATACAAATAGTGCAAGAGTGTGAAAGGCCTAAACAATAGACGCACTCCATGTGGGTATCAAAGTTGAGTATCTTATGCCCACAGGAAGTACACTTTTTAAAGCCAGTTGGCTTTTCAGCCATACTGTGCGAGAAAGCCATGTGGCAAAAGCCAAACAAAATATAGATAAAGAGATTTTTTTTTTAAGTTTAGCAAAGAACTAAAAGTGGTTATACCAGCAATGGTACTGCTAAATACCTCACAGCAAGGTAAAGAGAAAGAAGAAAGGTTAAATGAAGAATATCAAAAAAAATTTAGAGGGTAAAGGAAATACTTTGAAGACGTTATAAAATAGAACAGAAAAAGAATAATATATAACGTTTTTAACTCACTACACTAAAATGAACTCGAGAGAATTTAATCCTGACTGAATCATGGAGTGGCAAACGAGATCTGGGGTAATGCAGTGGTCAGGGGCATTATGGGTAAAAGGAGGAGCTGGATAGTCTGATCCTAGAATCTAGAGAAATGTGGCAGAGTGAGATCCAAGGATCGGATGTAAAGCCATTCGTTGAGGAATGAATGAATATGACAACATCAAATCTGATGTTATATCTAAAATATTCACTATTTTTTTTAATATAAAAACACTATCCCTGAACAGTGATCGTTACCAAAATTCTTTGTCCATTCCATATATTTTCTATTTGTAATTTTTCTGCAGTTGTTAAGAATCTTGTATCCTCTAAAACAATTATGTCTACATCACATTTTGCACCATTCTAGAATCATTATTCTTCTATAGATGTTTTTTTATACTGTTAACATTTACTGAAAGTTATTGGTTTCCCTATTTCTTAGTTTGAAGGGAAGCATTCTCTCCTTATGTTATTTCATCCATTTCCTTTCTTTTCTTCTTTGAGTTTATACTTTTGATTTCCTTTCTGTGTCTTTAACCCTTTTACCAGTAGAATTTTTTTACCTTTCTCTACTTTCCAAATTATGTTTTCCACATCAGTAACTTCAGAATCTATTTCTATTTCCTTTTTTTCTTAATCCAGTCCTTTTCTCTAGATTATTTTCCACAGTTTCTTTTATCTCTTTTTCATCTTATGTATTCTGCATTTTTATTTTCACTATTTCATTGTCTTTCTCATTATAATTTGTCCATGTATGTCCTGTTTTTTACATTTATAACATTCAAGTTCACATTTCTTTATATCATGCTCAGTTTTCCCACATATATAACATTTCTTCTTATCGCCATTATTTACCAAATGTCCTTCTTTACCACAAAAAACATGTCCTTGGCTGTCCCCAATATTTTACCACACCCTTGTTCCCTTCAATCATTATAATACTTGATACGTATATATTTTTTAATTTTCCATTTTCAAACCATTACAATCCCATGCCCTAGTCCACAATCCCATATTATCTAAAACTTTAGAAATGTCTATCACTTCTTTACAAATACTTTTTATTGTTTTTTTTAAGTCTCTCTTTCAATTTCTGACTGAAATTGTGCTTGTATTTTCTTTTTAGTTTATTGGAAAAATGCTTTAACTACATATTTATTCCATGGAGTATCATTTTATCTTTTCTCATATTCACATTAAAAAATGTCCCTACTTTGTGCAGTCTCAAAAATAATGTCACAAAATGTTTCTTTATTTATTAAAATAAAGGCTCTTACCTTATGTGTCTTGACACCCAAGGGAAGTATAACTGTGTCCCATATCTCATATCTGTCCATTTCAGTGTTCATCTTACTATGAACCCTTACAATGAGCCTTCTTTTAATGTAATCTTTTTTTTCTTCTTCTCTTTTTGCTCCACTCAGAATAGCCGCAGCCTCTGCATATGTTCTTTTTATAGGTGACCCTTCCTTCAAAATGTTATCAGCTTCTTCTCCGTAGATCCTATCCATTATGTCCCTACATGAAACATCATTTTCTGGTTCACTCTGTACAATCATTTCATTTAATAAATCATCCCACAACCCTCCCGATTGGAGGGTTGTAATAATACATTCCACTTTATTAAAGAACTCCGTTGACTCAAATAACTGCTTCTGAAATAAGGATTCTGAGTCCACCACGCTATTTACTTCAATAATAGAGCTGGTGTTCACCTCTGCTCCATCTGGTAGGGTGGCCTAATGGTTAAGGTGTTTGCCTTACAAACACAAGGTGCAGAGTTTGAGTCTCACAAGGGATAATTGGCTAGGCTTAAAATGGCTCACAAGGGCAGTTAGCCTAGTACTAATATATGAACCTATAAAAACCTTTACACCAGGCAAATAAATCTAGAAAAAAGTCAAAAGTATTGTTAAGGAGGTCATTGTCCCACTGTACTCATCCCTCATTAGACCCATTATAGAATACAACGCCCTATTTGGTATGTACCTCTCAAGACATCTGCAACAACTGAAAAGGCCACAGAAATACCTCACTAAAAAAATCACAGGCCTAAAGCAGATGCCCTATGCTGACGCCTTAAAAAATGCCAGCTATACTCTGTTGCATATCATCTACTCCGAGGCGATCTCTGCTTAACACACAAGGCCATGTCAAACCCAGAGCTGTTGGACATGCTACACTTAAAGAAATCCCATTCCCTCAGAGCCACATGCTCCAGGGATCTAAATCTTGTCATCACAATAAACAAAACATGCTGGAGGGATAGGTTCCTGACCCAGAGACTCCCCAGACTCTGCAATAGACTGCCCATACATGTCATGCAGAGCACGTCTTTGGCCCTCTTCAAAAGGACCTTGAAGAGAAAAATCCTTGAAAATGTTATGAACAGTCAGACTATGTCTTCTGGTAGGAAGGTCATACTTTTTTCTGTTTCCCTCATACACTCCATGATGACAATTCTTTGTGAGAGTGTTAGGTAGGATATTTGTAGGTTCATCTTGAAATTGGTAGCAACTGGCATGTGATGATAAGCATCCTTCAGATGTAAAGTCACCATGAAACAGTGGTCCAGAAGAAGGGGTAGGATGGTCTGCAGGGTGAGCATTTTAAATTTGAGTCGTTCAGAAAAGTAATGCTAGTGTCCAGGATGGCTCCTTTTTTGGATACGAAAAAGATTCCGGTGTAAAATCCTTTTCCTTTTTGTGGTGCAAGAACTGGTTCTATGACCCCTGCTTGCAATCTGTGAAAGAGTATGGGACAGAACAGGTGTGCCTGGTTTGGAGGGAGCAGGGTGATTTTCCTGAAGGAGGAATATTTTTTGAAAACTGCCAAGAGTATCCTCAATTAATTATTCCCAGCACTCGGTTGTCTGAGACTATTTAAGGCCAGGATGGTAGGCTGAGCTAAAGCTTGGAGGAAGGTGAAAGGGGAGAAGGGATAAGGGGGTAGGATGGGATGCCCTGAGTCTTGGCATAGTCATTCTGCAGCAGGAGAAAGATCTGTTTTGGGAAGTGAACCTCTTTTATCTGGTTCGGAAGCATTATTCTCCTGCCATTTCCTCTTGGTACCCTGACTCTTGTCTTGTTATGCTGGCATTTTTGTTTATTCTGCCCTTTGAAGATGGAAGTCTTTTTAGGAGAGAACCTGGGAATACAAAACATTCTAGATAATCCATGCATCAGTTTACCTGTATCATCCCATTGTTTGAGAATTTGGGTAGCAGCAGGACCAAGCACACATTCAGAACTTAAAGGAGCATTCAATGTCTTATTTTTAAATCAAGAGAAACATTCTGGTTATGTAACTAAGCAAACTTTCTCAATACAACAGGAGAGGCTGCATATCTATAAATAATCTCTACTCCTTTCAAGAAACTCCTCAAAGTATGTTTCAAAACTTGAGTCACATTAGAGACAATCACATTCACATAACACTTCTGTTCCACAGGCAAAGATACAGCAAAGCCATCTAAACTGGAAGGACATTGCAAAATAAATTTCCACAAGCCCTAATAGTTAAAAATTATAAACACTAAATTACTAGACTGAGAACTTTTTTCCTGAGATTCTAACTACTTGCCAATTATATATGGTGGTGTAGGATTAGAAGTAGTCAAGACTCTCTTATTACTGTTTGTAGCTGGGTCAGCTGACAAAGAAGAGAAGACAGCCACAAGAGCAGAGTACACCTTGTATTTCCTCATAGCCTTTTTAGTAACTGGTTCACAAGCTAAAAGAGATTTGCGTGCAGTTTTATAGATATTTTCTAAGGCCATTAACAAAGGAGTGACAGCCAAAACATTTGGAATCTCATCCTCAATAAGGTAATAAACTCTGCCAGCCTCTGGCATAGCTCCAGATTGCTTCCAGTCAAATATGTCTATTTGTCTAAACATAGCTTGCATATGTAGTAGGGTGAGCCCTTGCTTGGGTTTTTGTACCTATTTTTTCTTCTGAAACATCAAATTGGATGGAATCAGAGTGTTCACTACTGTCTGCATCAGAGTCCCCATCAAAATCTGGTGCATTAGACTAATCTCTAAAGAAGGCAGCCCCATAGTCATTCTGAATAGCAGCATAGCTTCCGAGATTAGCTGACTATAAAATTAAAGTTATGTGGAATGAACATCTGGTTCAAACTTTGGGTCCTGTATCCAACTCAGATCCTGTCTCAGCACCTTCAAGCTTGTGGATCCAGGACTCTGACTCTATCACCTACCAAAAAAATCATCTCTGTCTTCCCCAGAATACCGCAGACCGAGTTTGCCTCATAAAAAAACAAAATCTTTAATTTTCTATAACTATAGGCTAAATAGCAAAAGGAAAATTTGATATATATATATATATATATATATATATATATATATATATATATATATATATATATATATATATATATATATATATATATATATATATATATATATCCATTAGGGAAAAAAGGGAAGGCAACCAGTTGAAGCTGAAAATAGCAAAACTACCCTAGAATATCATACATTCTTCAAGACATAAAAAAGTGACAATTTGGAAGGAGGAAGGTATGTTGAACCAGATGAAAATAAGACAACGTGGATCTGTTGTTGCGGTAAGTACATAACTTTTGTAAACAATGCTGTCTTTTTTCATCTAATTCAACCTTTGGGACACATTCCCTAGCTACTAAGCACCTGGGTGATATAAAAGAAGGAATTCATGAAAATGGTGGAGCCAAAAGAAGTATGGGCTCTAGACTATACATCCAATTTATAAAGTGAAACAAAGGTATGAACTGTAGACCGTGTGGCAGCACCACAAATTTCAGTAGGCAGACTATTTTTAAAGGCAGTCAAAGTCTCTACAGATCTTGTAGAATGAGAATGTTTTTTCAGTCAAAGGCAAGCTCAATAACTGGTCCACTGAAGTCAGATCCAAGACAAAAAGGTTGAATCAGACAAAAAAAGACAGCATCAGATTCTTAGATTCCTTAGAGCGAGGGATAACTGACTGAGTAGTGAGCAGTGCTACTGAATACACTATATTTTTTGATATCTCAACAATGGAATCAATGTGATTGTGGAGGCAATAAGACTTAAATGATTTAGACTTAGCCTTGCAGAAGGTGAGGGATGAAGCAAAACTAGATTGGCCACATGTTGGAGAGAAAGAACTCTATGAACGGATTGGGGATTCAACTGACTTTTCATTTGGTTCACAGTAACTCCCAAGCTGTGCAGTAGCTGGAGCAAGAGGTCTCTCTGCTGAACTAGGAGATCCCTGTTCAGGGCAGTGAGGAGCCAATCATCTTAATATGGGAACACCTGGAACCCCTGCAGTCTAAGACAGGCTGCTACTACTGCCATACATTTGGTAAACAGCCAGGGGGCTGTGGTGTGTCCAAAGAGCTGTGCTTTGAATTGGAAATGATTGGCTCCCAGTCTGAAATGGGGAAATCTCCTGGAGCATTTGTTTATCTTTATATGATACTAAGCATCCTGGAGGTCTACTGTGCATATTCAACCATCCTTCCTCAGCAGAAGCAAAATGGACTGAACCATAACCATTCAGAATTTTGTCTGTTTTACAAACTGATTTAGATGACTTAGGTCCAAGACTGGTCTTAGGTCCCCTGTCCTTTTTGGAAGTAAAAAGAACCTTTTACAGACTCTGGATCCTAAATGGCCTGGTGGGACCTGCAGGATGACTTTTTTTTTCTAACAGCTTTTCCACTTTTGCTATCATGGATTCCAGTTGATTGGGTGGTGCTAATGGAATCCTTGTCTTTATCTGAGGAGGCAAAACAAAGGGAATAATGTTTCCTCTGGTGCTTATCCTTAACAAATAGCCTGCCAGCTTTGAGAGTGTAAGGATAAGTGCCCCTCAGCTGCCTCCAGAGCGCACAGCCAGTCAACCCTTCTTGAGCATTGGAAGGATTTCTCAGTAAAGGGTCCATAAAATCCCTGGTTTTGTGGACCACCTCTGCCCCTAGGGCAATATCCATTAAAATCGCCCCTTTCCCCACCATGGGAGGGTCTGTCCACAGGAGCATCCTGATTAAAACCCTGTGATTTTCTGAACCAAATTTTCTTTCCTCCTCTCTAATTCCTTGAGAAGGTAATATGAGTGTGGAGAAACAGATTCCTACAACAGAGTCTTACCATCCTGTTTGCTCCTGGTGAGTGTTTCCTTAACCTTCAGCCATCAAAATGGGCATTAGGGAAGGATGTCTTAAAGTCTCCTACAAAGTCACATAAATGCATCCAGGCATGACAGCTTATGGCTGTGCTGGTGCCTGCTTCCTGAGCTATACCATCAGCTGCATTAGAAAGCTGGCGTATAAATCGTTAGATAATGATTGGAAGATAGATAGCTGGTACTCCACAGTTTTTTGGATATCCATTGACAAGTTACCTGAGAGGAAATTGGTGATCTGTTTAGTCATTTACCTCTGGAAGCTTGTCATGTGGACAAGATAATTCAACACTCTAAGAGTAAAGGTCACTGAAGCATAAGTCGGTTTACAGAATCTGTTCAAATTCCTGCATTTCCTATTAGGGGACGGACAGACATGCTGTCCTTTGAGAGTTCTTTCTTAGTGGTTGCCACTATGACCATGGCATCTACTGGTGAACCTTTACTCCGGGATGCCTTGTCCTTAGGTACTGCTAAAATTTTATCAGGTCTGCCATGTCAGGATATTTCCAGGCCCTCTCAGCCACCAAATCAATGAGAGCATCAGGAGGGAAATCCACCTAAGCAGTAGAAGAACCAGTTCCAAAAGCCTCCAGGAACACAAACTCTTGTGGAACAGCCCCCCTTTTATTCCATTAATTCCAAGATATCGCCGGATGTGATATCTCTGAAGGGGAACCTATGGGAACCTTCCCCTTAATCCAAGTCTCTTTCCTCCATGATGGATTCTGGTGATGAATCTATGTGTTTCCTTTTACATGTCTGCTTCCTATGGACCTGTCTTGAGGACCTTCTGGTGTTGGGTCTGAATCAGACTGAGAGCTCAACAAGTAGATTCACCAAGGCTTTTTGAAGTTGATTGTCCCTGTTGATGTGGAAGACCAGAGTCCAAAGTAGTATCCAGAAGAAATTGAGATGGATCCAAGCAAGGAGGAAGCACCCTTTCCCTTGGCATGGCAAGTACCCACTCAAAAGCCTTGATGGCCAAGGCAGAGACTGGAACCAAAGAGATCTCTCTAGATGCCGGTGCAGAGACAGAATCTCACTGACATTGACCCACCCTGGCTCTGAAGCTGATACTGGAGCCAAGCTGTCCAGACCTATCCCCCAGGGCTCTGGCTTTGATGTTTTGGTTCCAGCTCTCATCTCAGTTTGACAGAGTCAGGATAGACAGAGAATAGACTACAATCAGAGTGAACGTGGAAGGCACTATTGGTGTCAAAGTGGTACCCCAGGAATGCTGTGATGCAGTGGTTGCAAAACCAAAAGATTTGACTGACAAAGGAGTCATTAATGGATGGCTCTTGGAGTGACTTGAGAGGATACAACTGAGAGGACCCCCAGCTAAATCTGCACTTGAAGAAACCTCTGCATCTTCCTGTCAACATCAGCCTTGGTGAGACTCCTTGAAGAAAGGATGGCTCTAGATGAAGAAGCTACCAAGGAAGAACTATATTGGTGTGTATCTTGTAAAATATCTGAGTGGAGTCATGGACTGAGCAGACCAGGGAAGAAATGAACAGGCAGAGAAGCAGTTTGGATCATGGAAGCCTTCAGATCCTACTGCTTGTGAATTTTCAGTACTGGACCCAATGAATCTGAGCCGGTGGACTGTTTCCTGGCCATCTTTGGCCATTTCTCTGGAGTCTTACTCTTTTTGATGAAATTCCTGTCCTTGTTTTTCTTTTTCCATTTCTTTGTCCTTTGACTTTGACTTGTCAACCAACTTAACAGAGGAAGGAGAAGCAGTTGACTAGACGAGCCCAACTGAAATGGCAAAAGACCCTTTAAAACCAATTTGTCTCTTTGGCCCTGGGTAGCTCTGGCACTGAAAGAGGCACAAGCTTCACACTCCGCATTGAGATGGGCAGCACCCAAACAATAAATACAAAGGCAGTGGGGGTCCTGCAGCTGTATCTTGTACCCACACTCTGATCACTTCTTAAAGCTTTTTTCAGACCTGTCTTGTGAAAGTAAATAGTTCACTGTCTAAAGCACCTAATATCTATATCAAGAACTGTGAACAATTCTAAACTGGTAAATATTTAGTTATCTATATAGGTAGATATACACATCTTTAAAATAGAACTCCTAAGAAATAAACAACAGTATCTACCTAACTTTACAAAAACTTTAACCTTAAAAAAAAAGCTTATGACATTAGAATCCTAAAATGAATTTTCCCCCAGGAAAATGAAAGGCGATCAGAGCCCTTGGTCACACAACCATTCCGTATTGCTGGCAAATGAGATCTGAGGTATTCTGGGGAAGACATAGAGAGAATTATGGGTAGGAGGGAGGAGGAGAAAGAGTCCTGGGTCCACAAGTTTGAAGGTGCCGAGACTGGATTTGATTCAGATCCGAGACACAAAGGTTAAATCGGTCAAAAAAGACAACATCAGATCTTTAGATTCCTTAGATCCAGGGATAAGTGACTAAGTGGTGGTTAGTGCTATTGAATACACTATATTTTTGTAAGTAAATCATATGGCAGGAATAATGGTGAAAATGTATGTGCTGTGTCTGACATGTTTGGTCGGTCACACAGCATAGTACAAAGGATCCAATTTTTTAAGTTCCCACTAGGACAGCACAGCATGTGTGGTGGCCAGATGCACTGGCCAGTGATGGTTGTGATGCATGATCTGTGAAATGGAGCAGGCAACATTGAAAGCATCTAATAATCTATAGTGTTCTAGAACTGTGATATACGTAGTAACATGGTGTGGCAGTGAAGGGTGAATGACGCAGATATACTGCGTACACAGAGGTACAGGTATTGTACCAAATAATTCTGGAGGCACAGATGACCAGTTTTATACCTTTTGGGTAGAATGTGTACAGTTTAATGCTGCCCTGATGTAGCTTCATCCATTTAACTGCTTTATGCAGCTCAATCTTCCTAAAAGCACAGTCTGCCACTAGAGATATGATATCTTATTAATAAAGAGTTAATTTATTGTTCCATGTTTTGTCATTTTTGTATGACAGTCATGCAATTTTTTTTATATTTTTTGCATTGATGTCCTTCTTATACCATGTTCTTCAAAATTACGTTTTTTGGAGAACATTCCACCATGACAAACTCCTTATATAATGCAAAAGTGTTAAGAACAGCCATTTGTTGTAGCTTATATAAAACCTGATACATAATGCTGTAACAACTTTCCATGGTCTGAGATTGACTTAAGAGCTTGACATATGAACTCAAGCCCTAAAAATTAAAGCTGCATCTATTTAACTGTTTCTTTGTTTATCAAGAAAGCACCCAGGCCAGTGGACACTTTTCATTAACAACCTAAACATGTTGGCTAAATAAGTATGTCATAATTTTAGTAGAATGCAAATGAATGATAATGCAAAAATGTAAAGCAATGTGCACAAATCCTAATGTAAAAAAATAATAATAATAGTAAAATGAAGTTGCACTACATGCAGTGTATCTTTCTTCATGTGCTGTATTGTTAAGTAAAAAAATAATTTACAAAACAGGGACTGAGTATATAATACATTAGTTTTACAAGAAAAGGAATGTCATAACACTGACTGGCAGCTATTAAATTCTTTAAAGATTCATTAAATGTCCTGGGATGAAATGTATCCCTGTCCAGCATTTCTAATGATTATCAACAATAACTGCACGTTGTTTAGGTATAGCTGTTAAGCGTTAACACAGAGGTACATTCCATTCCTAGCCTTGTGGCACCAGAGATGAGAGAACTTTGATGAAATAAAAATTAATTATTGTACTGCTCATGAACTGTTTGGATAAGCCAGTCATATTTCCTGCACCCTACTGTTGTCCTTTTGTATGAAGAATCTAAACTTCCTATGGCAATAGCAGAGGCACAAAATCACATGTTTTGCTTCTGGTTTAATAAAATCACTTGCTGAGCAATGAGGATATACTTTAGATGCGTTATTTTGACTCATTTACAACTTTAAAAGACTGTGATATAATATTATAATTATTTGATGCTTGACTGATGGACTTTGACAGCTGCATCAGATTGTATGAATTAACATATGGATCACAAGCATATACTGAATACCTCCACGTATATTATCAGATAAAGTACTAGCAATAAGTAAAATGAAAAAAAAAATACTTACATAAATGAAAACTCAAACCTGTGTATTTCTTTTGTAATATGCTTCTATTCAGCTTCTTTACCATTCCTGTCATGATGGACAGATCATAAAGATGACTCAGAATACATTCCACTCTGTTTTAGATTAATAGTTTGACAACTTTTTTAGGGACTGGAATTCTTTCTGTAGAAGAAACAGCACTCGTGATAAAGAATGATCGCACTAAATGTGAGTAATGTACTCTGACACCTTGACAGCGTATTTGGATAAGATTACTAACTAGTCTTGAAGGAGATGATATAAATATTATGTTTCCACAGCACCGTGGAAAAACACATTTTTTTCTACTGAACACACTGTGCATGGCTAAAGAGCGAAAGACACAAACGAATGTGCATATTAAAGTCATCTGTTTCATTCAGACAGCCTGTGAAGCAGATTTAGGTTCTCAGTCTATTATCTATTACCTATTGCCAGCCTAGAGATTTTATGTTCATTCCTAAACTTAGACTGTCGGGTGTCAATGCAATGATACAGTGAGGGATGGCTTGCCATCTCATCACTTGAATGCCCAGCTAAAAGTCTTAGTGCATACATATGCTGCCTTCAGAAATGAAAAAGAGAGTGAGAGAGATTGTGGAACTTAAAGACTGTCCTGATCCACTAATATTTGAAAATGCTAGTGTGACTACGGCCTTCAGGAAACACATATGCAAGAGAATGGTAGATAGTGAATTACTAAGCATCTGTATGTTTTGGGTTTACTGACTGGCCCATTGTAATAAATTGTCTGTGTAAGGGATGGGTGATCAGTCCTTTTCTGACTTTTCCACCCCATGAGCTCTGCTGGGGACTTTTAGAGGCTTTTGAGGTCCAGTATAAGGTGAAAGTATAGGCAGAAGAATGATAAGCATTTGTTTGTCATTACCAGCAAAGCAATCAGTTATTTCATTGTTTGAACATATAAAACTGACAGTACAATAACACTGGTTGGCTTAGATTCAGCAAATATACAGCAAGTCCTAAGTGGGTACAGACCTTCCATTCTCTTCCTGCTGTATTTCTTTCCTTGACCGCCCACTCTCTTTCTTTTCACAGTATATCCTGCTCCCACCCCCTTACATCTGTTTCAGTTTTACTATGGTGGATAGTCTTTCCTTACATTTCCATCTGCTGTCTGCTCTTTCTTTGAAGTGTTCTTTTTTGGAAAACCAAAATCTTTGCCCACTAACTTCATTAGTGTTCCCTTCTTTGCTTTATTTATTAAATGAGAGAATGGATGGACATAAATACACTTTTGAACTGATGCCAGAGATGTGTGTGCAGTAAATATCACTTCATCTTTTCTGACCTTCAGCCTAAACTGGTATAAGGCCTATGATCAGTGCATGTGTGTCATTCAGGTCCCTTAACATTCTGATGACCTTTTGTATTACTCTAAATTGTCAATGTTTCTCCAATACTTCACATATGTTCTGTGTGGTTGGTGCTAACTTTTCTGGTTTTCTTTTTGTTTTTTAAGGTAGACCTCTGGCTATAAATCCAAACATCTGACTAAACCTAGCTGCTGTGTTGTTAAACATTGTTGATTTAATACTTTCACTAAGTATACCTCCCAGGTCACTTTTCACCTTCATTATGTCTAGTTGCATGCTGTTATGATATAGCTCATCACTGGCATTATGAGATCAAAATTCAAGACTCTCAGTATCTTGTAACAATGACTTTCAACTAGTACTGTAATGATTGTGCTGTCAACCTGGCCAAATAATTCTACTACCAGGCCTATCCTTACATCTACACAGCTGTGCCCACTTGTAGTACTGCTGAATAGACTTTGGTGGTCTCATATCTTCTTTCATACTGGATTTGAAAAGAGCAGACTGAACTAATCTAAGCACCAAGCTGTGAGGTTTGCAGCACCTCTTTACAGAGTGATGTTCCCCAAACCAAATACCACAGTACTTTATGGCCTCTTCCTCAGTCACTTTCCAGTTAATTTGAAATCTTTCCTTCCAGGTAACATAATGTAGTCCAGAAAGGGTGTATTAATACTACATAGCCCAAATTTTTGTCACATTGCTGACTGTCATACTATCAAAACTGCAATGACTAAAGCAAACATACAAAAGAACACAAGCTGCTGAAGTCCAAACCAAATAAGTTAATCTAAATAAGCTTTAAAATTTACTTGCAACTTGTTAAACACACTCAGATTGAAATCCTGACATTAATTAATATAATTTCTCTTTCCTTGCACCTCACACAGTCGTGTTATAATTGCATTTCAGCTTTGAGTTTACACAAACTTAAGGTGAGGAAAATATTTGGTTTTCTTGCATGTTTTCAGAAAGTCTCAAGACCATTGAGAGTACAACCAAGAGATGACATAGTCAAGCCCCTGCCAAAGTAACCATGTGACAGAAGGTAAGCTGATGACTGTACCCAGTTTGCAGTCATGAGTAAACTTAGATAACAACTAACCTGGAACATTAAATTGGGTATCAGAGAAACTGATACCTGAAGGGATATGGCCCAGTACTAATGTGGGATACCATTATAAACATGTTTACATTCAGGGGTAGCTCCTGCAATTTCACTACATGGGTTCAGCCAGCCAATTAATTAGCTTTCCAATGGACAATGTAAAGATCTGCATTAAGTTTAGTAAGCTTATCAATAATATTTGCATGAAGGATTGCACTGAAGACTGTGGCAAGGTCAGAATAGACTGAATGGAAAGATCATTGTCCACGGCTTCAATAACCTTTTTGAATAAGCTTACAAGGATATGGAGACAGGATCAAGCCAACCAGTCAAGATGGTTTAGGTCAAAGACTAGGAGGTTGTCTATATCTTTGTCAGTGAGACTGGATGGGATGTTCTCCATAGCCCCTTACACATAAGACTAGTGAGACACTGAAGCTAATGGGTCTCTAATTACCTGGATCAGTGATAGAACCCTTGGGTACTGGGAACAGAATGGCAGTTCTCCAAACATCAGGTACATAACCTGTGGAGTTGCTGAAATCAAAAACGTGAAGGAGAGGCTAAACCAGTCTATATTTAGTGCTAAAAAGTAGGCAACCTGGTACATTATTAGGGCTCATAGAAGTGGTGTTTTTAGCTTCAGAAAGGACAATAGAACTTGATCAATGGCATTTTTTGTGGGGTGTGGTGGGAGGAAATTGGAGCTCAATATATCTTGCTTGGATCTTGGGTATTTCCTTGGGATGTGAGTGAACAGTCTTATTGTAGATAAGCTTAGTGCATAGTTAGATGTTCCTGCTTTGCTTCCTGACACAGCAAAAGAAGGATTTATAGTTATCTCTGGCAGAAATATCTGCTCTTGGATCATACTCAGTTTTATACTTTTAATTGCAAATCATAACTTTTTGCTAGCCTATTTCAGTGCTGTTTTGAGGAGGCAAAATGGAGGCATGTTAAATAAATGCATTACTTTCTGTTTTTTTTTTTTTTTTTTACAATTTATAAGTATATACATCCCACTGTAAAAGTTTGTTCTTGGATTTCCTACTATATTTGGAGTGGACAGGAACATAATTTCACTGCAGCTATTTTGGCCTAAGTAGAAATTAGGGGTGTAGGCGGCAGCTTTGGTGTTGAAATGGCAACAGATCTATTTTTGAGAAATCCCCAAATACAATGATATTTGCAGTGTGAAGTGCCATTGATTTTAAAATAGAAGATGATGGATTTGTGGTCAGATTTAACTAGGCATTAGGAGACACTGGATAGAGGTGCAAGAAGAAACCATGCTTGTGAGGACAATACTGAGGACACTGAGATGTCTGGGTGAAGATTAACAATTTGTTCAAAAGAGTTGGTATTAACAAAGTCTAGGACGTACTGGGCATATTTGTTATTGGTGGTATAGGTTTACCATTAATTGGTTAGTGGAAGTCTCTTAGGAGAGGAAATTGCTATAGACAGCAATTTTATCTAAAATATTTTGGTAATTATTGTGATCACTAGGAGACATGGAAGGTACTCTACAGTGAGCTATGGAAAGTAATCTGCAGCTATCGAAGATGTGGTTGTTAGAGTAGAGATTATAAGAATTGCTGATAATGTCAGATACTCCCCCACAGTTACCAGCATCTAAAGGCATGGTAGGTGTTGAACCCATGTATAGAAGGGGTTTTCTCACTACAATGAAATCAAGTGTCTATAATTACAAAAATATAGATGTGTTTGAGTATTAAGAGGGCCATGAGTTCAGATCTAATTTTGTTTAGACTCCCACCATTGAGTATAACCATTTTGATATAATCCACACTAGAATTTATTGTGTTGAAATGTCTAAGAGATGGATTCTGCATAAAAAAATCAGTATGGTGTAAAGATTGGGTGAGGATAGATGAAGGCATCTGTCATCTGTAAATATGAATGTAAACAACAGGTTTGTTGTCTTAAATGGTAAAAATAGTGTTACTTGTGGAACTGGTAAAAATGTAACAACAGTGCACTCTACTGACCAAGTAAAGCATGTTGTGACCCTTTGATTTAAACATGGCTCTGGCCGGTCTAGATGAAGGAATTCTTGCTATTGTTTTAAGGCCAGAGTTAATGGCCAGAATTTGCATGCATAAATGTCCTTAATGGTTTTGCTTCCTGACTTGGTGTGAGCTTACTTAAGAATGTAGCCTATTAGCCTGGGGACCCCAGGAAAGTGTGAAGAATGATGTAATGTGAATCAGGACTGTAATATCAATTTAAACAGAGAGAATCAGAGAGCATTAAGCATATTTGTCTTGACCATCCAACTCATCAGCACTGTCTTGCTGTATATGTAAGTTTATCTTAGAAATAGCAGAAACTAGAAAGATTAGACTAAGTGTTTTTCTGTGATGTCAGAACTGTACTACTGATTTATTTTAAGTATGTCTCTGTGATCTCTGAACTATTGACTAGCACTGTGTAGTAAAAATATTGTCTTGTGTTTTGACTATTTGTTTTTAAATATTTTTAAAACCCTTTCAACTGGGGCTGTTTTTGTAGAGATAATTTAAGCTCTTTAGAGTACTTGCATGATTTTGGTAAATTGTACAAAGCCACTTCAATAGCTTCAGCCCTGGGCTATACTACCAATTGGATAATAATATTGCACAGTAATAACTGGACACCCTTTTAAGGGCCTTTGAGTAGCTGATAAATATTAGTGGGTGGTAGCAGCTGGTACTACCATATAGTCTGGGAAAAAGGGGCACAGCTGGAGAACCTGTGCCAGCCTTCCCCAGGGGTGTATGTGTGGTTGTATAAACTCTTCACAAAGTGTGTGTGTGTGTGTGTGTGTGTGTGTGTGTGTGTGTGTGTGTGTGTGTGTGTGTGTGTGTGTGTGTGTGTGTGTGTGTGTTAGCTACTTGGGCAGGGACACGAAGCACTGGTTGGACAGAGAGGCTGCTGGAGGTTTTAGCTTGCCCACTAGGCTGAGATCTGGACCCTATAACTGTGCCAGTAGGAAGTCTTATTGGGGACCTGGAGAGCAAGGGAGCAACCAGCCCTGGACTGACTGTGATCTCTGTGTGCTCTTAAGGGAAATTGCACTTTGCTGTGTGTATTTGTTATCCTTTCCTCCTATATGAGACGCCCCTCACTGGTGTTAGTGGTGAGGATTGAGGCTCCTTGATTGCTGGGCCAGGGCACAGGCATCACATATTAATTGTTTGGCAGTGGTGGGATATCCACACCACATATTAATTGGTTGGCAAATACTAATTGTCTTGTAGTGGTGTGGGTAGAGTGAATTCCTGTAGCTTGTGTACAGTGAGCTTTGAAGGTGTTTTATACTCTAAATCAGCCATGCAGTGAATACTCAGAGTTCAAATCACAATTGTTTTATTTCTTTTGTTAGCTTAGTCAGAGTGAGCAGGCAGCATGTCAGCAGAGGAGTATGGAAAGCTGACAAGGAGCCAGCTGGCAGAGATATGCCAGGCTAGGGGACTGGTGCATGGAAACCTGACTAAGGCAGACCTGATTGCAGCCTCGGTTACAGCTGCATCAGAAAACAGCAACCTGGAGGACAATTAGACTGGCAGTGGAGATATAATACCCTCGGAGAATGGACAGCTCAGCCTTTCTGCAGAGGACTTGAAAATCCATCTTGAGCTAAAGAGACTTGAGTTGGAGGCCAGGCATTTGGTGATAGAAGCCAAGGAAAAGGAGTGGCAGAGGAGGCATGAGAGATATACCCCAGGGATATACCCAGTGTCTCTCTCACACTGCTCAACAGGCACAAAAATATAATGGGTATAGTTCCCCATACTAAAGGGGGGTGAAGTAAAGCAAAACTATGGGCTAGGCTTGTAAATGCCCTCGGGCAGATAGCCTAGTATGAACCTATGAACCTATGAACCTATGAGAGGGAAATGCTGAGTCTTTGCCAGAGTCATGGAGGTAATGGGGAAGGGAGTAACTGGACCCCAGAAGTTCAAAAGGTCAGTAAATTTCTTCTGCAATTTAAAGAGGGGGATAATTTTGATAGTTTCGTTCATATGTTTGAGAGGGTATGCAAACAGTATGGTGTTGACCAAAGGCTCTGGGTATGGTTCCTGACCCCCTTACTCCATAGTAAAGCTGTAACTGTTTTTTAAAAAATGTCTGGCGTTGCATGTTTTGATTATACTGATGTTAAAATATCACTTGTTAGAATTATTTAAGCTAACACCTGAAATGTATAGGAAAAAAGTTTTGTGAGCATAGACACAAGGCAGATGAAAGTGTGTGTGAATATGTTGCTGAACTGAGCACTTATTTCCATAGGTGGGTGAGTGGATGTCAGGTCATCACTTTTGAAGGGCTGGCAGACCTTTTGGTGAGGGAACAAGCCCTTAGCACTTTGCCTGAGGACATGAGGATCTGGTTAGCTGATAGACAATGTGCTACTTCAGATGAGTTGGGGAAGAAGGGAGACCTATACCTGGCAAGCAGGCCAGCCCTGCACAGGAAGGGGACCCCAATACTGCTCATGCATCTAAAGGAACCCATGGCGGGCTGCACAGACTGCCACAACAGAATCTGCCAGTAGCAGGGGAAACCACTAGTCCAGGTACATGTTCAGGAGCTAGGGTTAAATGTTTTGAATGCAACCAGTGGGGCCATGTGGCATACAGGTGTCCACGGAGGCAAGGTGGGGAACAAAAGGTGAGGGAGCCAGTAAGTGGCAAAGACAAAATGCCAATAGTAGGTTCTCTTGGGACAACAATGGGACCAAACTACCACCAGAGGTTATATCCTATTGTAGTGAATGGCAAAGAGACCATTGCCAAGAGAGACACAGCCTCTGATATAACCATTGTAAAGCCTGCAATGGTTACAGAGGAGCACTACTTGCTGGGCAGTCTACTCCAGTCAGGGCTTTAGGAGGGATCCCATTCTAAACACCTTTGGCTAGGATTCACCTTGACTGGGAGGGTGGAAAAGGAAGCCAGCAAGTAGGTGCGTTTGAGGATATACCTGCAGATGTCCTGATAGGGAATGATTTTGATAGTGCAGTACCCTGTGCCTGTGCAGTTACATGCAGTCAGGCTTGGAGACAAGTAGGTAAGTCTTGTAGCTTGGGGAGACCCAGACAGACTGCATACTTGCAGCCAGGACTGGTGAGGTGGTTACTTTAGGGAGGGAGCTACCCTGTAGCAGTGAGACTGAAGGTGAGCCACAGCTGCTTGGGGGTACTGATGGTCCCTTGGACAGAGTGACTGCAAAGGTAGAGGTGAGTAGTAGTATCCAGGCTGACAGTGAGGCACCACTGTCAGAAGATGCCAGACTTCCTGTGGAAGTGGAGCTGGGAAGGGTTACAAGGAGAGAGTTGAGACAGGCTCAGCTCTCAGACCCCTACATTGCAAGGCCTGAGGCAGGTAGCTAGGGAGGCATCTGATTCTCAAGGAAAGGGGGAATCTGTATACTGGGACAAAGGGTTACTATACAGAGAGTGGACCCCCGAGGGTGGGCTAGAAGGTGAGAGAGTACAACAGTTGGTAGTGCCTAGAGCCTACCATCTGGTGCTTCTAGCCATAGCCCATGATATTCCCTTTGCAGGTCATATGGGCATAAAATATACAAAGAGGCATATCATGCAGAACTTCTATTGGCCTGGAATTTCCAGAGATGTAACAGGGTACTGCCGCACCTGTGAGCAGTGCCAAAAGGTAGGAAAGGCAGGAGACAAGGTGAGAGCTCCTTTAATGCCTTTGCCTGTGATTGAGGAGACATTTGAGAGAGTAGCTATGGATAGTGTGGGTTCTCTGAGTACCCCAAGTTCCATGGGGAAAAAGTATATCCTAGTGGTTGTGGATTATGCTACATGATACCCTGAGGCAGCGACTTTGTCCTCCATTGAGGCAGAGAAGGTGGCAAATGCTTTGTTAGAGATTTTCAGCAGGGTAGGTTTCCCAAAAGAAATACTGACTGACAGAGGTGCCAATTTCATGTCAGACCTGCTGGCTTGTCTATGGAAGTCCTGTGGGGTGAAAGCACATGAAGACCACCCCCTACCATCCCCAGACTAATGGTCTTGTTGCGAGGTTAAACTCTACAATCAAGTCCATGCTGAGGGCATTTGCAGGTCAGTTTAAGAGGGAGTGGGACAAATATTTGCCCCATCTGTTTGCTTACAGAGAGGTTCTCCAGGAATCCACAGGTTTTTCACCTTTTGAGTTGCTGTATGGGCATAGGGTGAGGGGACCTCTAGATTTAATTCAAGATGAGTGGGAAAGTGAGTGTGAGTCTCACAAGGAGTTGGTTGTGGCATACATCTTAAACCTCAGGACAAGGCATAGGGAACTCATGGGCTTGGCCCAGGAGAACCTGGCAGATGCCCAACAACAGAAAAAGGTGTAGTATGACAGGAATGCTCGAGCTGGAGAGTATGCTGTGGGGCAGCAGGTAATGGTTATCATTCCTGTCAGACGCAACAAGCTGCAAGCAGCTTGGGAGGGACCTTACAAGGTGGTAAGAAAGGTAAGTGATATCAATTACATGGTGGAACTGCTAGGTAGAAGGCAGGGGCACAAATTGTACCATGTTAACATGATGAAACCTTAACATGATAGGGAGGCTCTTGTTCTGAACATTTGCAGTGGATTGCAGGAGGAGTCTGAGGGAGATCTGGGGACTTATCTCCTCAGTGAGGCTTGGGCTGACACCTCAGTGGAAGGGGTAGCAATGTCCCAGCAGCTATCTCCTACCCAGGTTTGAGAAATCCAAGCAGTGTTGCAGGAGTCTGGGGACATGTTCACTGGGAAACCATGGTGCACCCACCTGGGGCAGCAACAGGTGGATACAGGACCCCAAAGGCCTATTAGGCAGGCCCCTACAGAGTGCCTGAGAGAGTCAAACAGACACTGAGGGAGGAGGTACAGACGATGTTGGAACTAGGGGTGATTCAAGAGCCCAACAGTCCCTGGGCCTCCCCAGTCATGCTGGTGCCAAAGAAGGATGGCAGAACCAGGTTTTGTGTGGACTACAGGAAATTAAATAGTCACACAGAGTCAGATGCTTACCTCATGCCTAGGACAGATGAGGCCCTAGAGCAGCTGGGTGGGGCTAAGTATCTTACAACCATTGATCTTACCAAGGGTTACTGGCAGGTGCCCTTGACTCCCAATGCTAGAGAGAAGTCAGCCTTTGTGACTCCTTTTGGCTTGTATGAGTTCACAAAGATGCTCTTTGGGATGATGAATGCCTCAGCAACTTTCCAGAGGCTGGTAGATCATATCCTAGCAAGAGTAGTAGGGTTTGCCCTTACTTACCTATATGATATTGCCATATACAGCCATTCCTGGCCAGAGCACCTTCAGCATGTCAGGGAGGTGCTGGGCGGACTACAGAGGGCAGGGTTGACAATTAAGCTGAGCAAATGTCAGGTGGGTATGGCAAAGGTCTCCTACCTAGGACATAGAGTGGGGAGTGGTAAGATAAGGCCAGAACCTGTCAAAGTGGAAGCCATTCAGGCATGGCCTGCACCTGTTACTAAAAAGCAGGTGAGGGCATTTTTAGGGACAGCCGGGTACTACAGGAAGTTTGTCCCCAGTTATAGTACCATAGCTGCTCCCCTCACAGACATGACAAGGAAGAACAGGCTAGATAAGGTAGTGTGGACCCCAGCATTTGAGCAGGCATTCCAGAAGCTTAAAGAAGCTTTGGGAGGACTCCCCTGTGTTAGCCAGTCCAGATTACAGCAAATAATTTGTTGTGCAGGTGGATGCTTTGAACCATGGGGTGGGGGCTGTACTTAGCCAGATTTCTTCAAAGGGAGAAGAGCACCCAGTGGTTTAGCTCAGTTGTATGCTCCAACCCAGGGAAGAATGCTATGCAGCTGTAGAAAAGGAATGTCTAGCCATAGTGTGGGCACTGCAGAAACTTCAGCCTTATCTGTATAGAAGGAAATTCACTGTTATGACAGATCACAACCCCCTAACATGGTTAAACAGAGCCAGCCAGCAAAATGCCAAATTGCTAAGATGGAGCCTGGGGTTTTAAGCATATGATATGGCCATGCAGCACAGCAGTGTGATTAGCAATGCCAATGCAGATGGGCTGTCAAGACAGGGAATGGGGTAAGGTATACTCAGATAGACCTAACATCCTCAAGCAGTGTTTCTCAAGGGTCACTTCAAAAACTAGCTTGAGTTATCCGGGGGGGGGGGGAGATATGTGAAGATTGGGTGAAGATAGATGAAGGCTGCCAGCCTAGCCAGATAGAATTTTGGAAATAATTCTGTCATCTGTAAATATTAATGTAAACCACAGGCTTGTTGTCTTAAATGGTAAAAATAGTGTTACATGTGGAACTGGAACAAAATGTAACGACAGTGCACTGTACTTACCAAGTAAAGCATGTTGTGACTCTTTGATGTAAACACGGCTCCAGCCGGTCTAGATGAAGGAATTCTTGCTATTGTTTTAAGGCCAGAGTTAATGGCCAGAATTTGCATGCATAAATGTCCTTAATGGCTTTGCTTCCTAACCTGGTGTGAGCTTACTAAAGAATGTAGCCTGTTAGCCTCCGAACCCCAGGAAAGTGTGAAGAATGATGTAATGTGAATCAGGACTTTAATATCAATTTAAACAGATAGAATCAGAGAGCATTAAGCATTTTTGTCTTGACCATCCCACTCATCAGCACTGTCTTGCTCTATATGTAAGTTTATCTTAGACTTGTGTTTTCTCTTAGGATTAGCTAGAAACTAGAAAGATTAGACTGTGTTTTTCTGTGATGACAGAACTGTACTACTGAATTATCTTATGTATTTCTCAGTGATCTCTGAACTCTTGACTAGAACTGTGTAGTAAAAGTATTGTCTTGTGTTTTGACTATTTGTTATTAAATATTTTAAAACCCTTTCAAGTGGGGCTGTTTTTGTAGAGATAATTTAAGCTCTTTAGAGTACTTGCATGCCTTTGTTAAATTGTTTAAAGCCACTTCAATAGCTTTAACCCTGGGCTATAATACCAATTGGATAATAATATTGCACAGTAATAATTGGACACCCTTTTAAGGGCCTTTGAGTAGCTGATAAATATTAGTGGGTGGTGACAGCTGGTACTACCGTATAGTTTGGGGAAAAAGGGGTACAGCTGCAGAACCTGTGCCAGCCTTCCCCAGGAGTGTCTGTGTGGTTGTATAAACTCTTCTCAAAGTGTGTGTGTGTGTGTGTGTGTGTGTGTGTGTGTGTGTGTGTGTGTGTGTGTGTGTGTGTGTGTGTGTCAGCTACTTGGGCAGGGACATGAAGCACTGGCTGGACAGAGAGGGTGCTGGAGGTTTTAGCTTGCCCACTAGGCTGAGATCTGGACCCTAAAGCTGTGCCAGCTGGGAGTCTTATTAGGGACCTGGAGAGCAAGGGAGCGACCAGCCCTGGACTGACTGTGATCTCTGTGTGCTCTTAATGGAAATTGCACTTTACTGTGTGTATTTGTTATCCTTTCCTCCTATATGAGACACCCCTCACTGGTGTTAGTGGTGAGGATTGAGGCTCCTTGATTGCTGGGCCAGGGCACGGGCGTCACATACGGAACAGCAAAAGCATTAGCCAAAATGTGAAAGCCACACAGAAAAGGCACAATCCTTCTTTGGAAGTTGGCTATCTCTTTCCATCCTTTCATATTTTGGATTCCTCTTGGAATGGCAACAGCTACTTAGCCATTTGTTAAAGCCGGTTATTTTGTCTTTGATTTGCAGCATATTTCTTAAAACTTATTACAGACAATGAAAAGAGGTCAGACTTGAATTTCAAGCCTGGAGCTGTAAAGCAGCAATCTTAACACTAAGCTATCACAAATGCATAGATTCTGTATAGAACAGTGGCTGGAAGAGATATCTCTGTCTTGAACTGTTAATTCAGTTAGTAAGTTTTATGCTGTTTGCTGTCTGCTGAAATATGTCCCTTGAAATAAACTAACTTGTTAGATTTACCAACGAGCTGTCCTCAGACATCTACAAGAAAAATCTTACAAATTATAGACGTATCAAAAAAATCTGTATCTTTGTTAATACTTTGTAACTAATTCAGTGAGCTGTGTTCTGGTAAAATGTACATCTATATCATACCATGCAGCTCAGCATGATACAGTTGTCATATGGAGCTGATTCATTTATGATGATTTTAGCACTACAAACTGCAATGTTGGAGGATTCTGTATGTGATTATGCTGCTGGAATACTTCCATCCACTCTGTTATGCTGTAACTTATGTATCATTTGCAGTAAAACGGTTTCCTAGATGCTTCTCCAATTCACTCTCTTCTGCATTGACAGTAAGTGGGAAGTCCTCTGCTTCATGTCACGTTGCTAGTTTTCATGGAACTACTTGAGGTCATCCAATGTCCCTGCTGAGTCATGTACTAGTTCCTCAAGAGATTGAAAGTCACTGCATCTAGTTTCTCTTATTTATTTAATTTGTCTTCTTTACTATCTTCTCTTTATATGCATATCACAGCCTTTCCCTGCTTTTCCTTTCCTTTTATGTTGTTAAATAAAGCATCTCATCTTGTATGAGTATTGGACAGAATCAGTTGCTGAGATACTTTGTTATAGCCACCATTATTTTCTTTCACTGATTAAATGAACAAAATCTTGTCATCTTTTATACCACTGAATGCTTTTAGATTTTTGGTAATTCCTTACTAATTAATTCTGTTCCTCCTTAATTGCTGCTATCTGATCTTTTTGCTCAATTCTGTCACATCTTGTATAGTCCACCTGCAGATTTTCATTTTCCAGATGCACCTGTGCATCACATAATGTCATAGGTTCATAGGCTTTTACCAGGCTAATGACCACAAGGGCCTTTTTAAGCCTAGCCATGCATCCTAAATCTCTGACAAGTTCTGATACCCTTGATAAGTGTAAACAGGGGCCTGGGAGATGAACAATTTACAGGTTGCCTGTATCCATTAGAGACATTATCATACCAGGGCTGAGTTTCCTGTTCCCCATTCAGTTGTCTAAGCTGCACTTGAATTGGGTTAGGGAGGAACTCTGTTTCACGTGGATGGGGAGCCTGTTCCATAAATAGGGTAGTCTCTGGTATACATACCTGTCTCTCCAGCAGGTCCTATTTATTATATCACAGGCAAGTTTTAAGTCTTTAGAATGGGTAGTTCTGGTGCTGTTTGTTTTGTGGATATGCAGGAGGTCCATCAGAGTGGAGTCTGACAATGCCCTGTATGCCAGGCATAGATGTCACCTCAAACACCTTAGAAGAAAGAATACAGGGATAGTGCCTTGAGACAGACTGCATAGAACATTTTACTTACACCCTGTACTCTTTTATTGAGGAATAGTTGTTGGATATGCCTGATTAGGTACACACCAAAGGGGGCATTGTACTCAATGATAGGGCTGATGAATGTCAAATACAGTGGAACAATGACTTCCTTGGACTTAGATGCCATACCTTTGTTTATAAGTTGCGCAACATAGAATTATTTCCTCACTACTGTAGACACGTGATGGTCAAAGGCTAGATTACTATCTATGTGTGTTCCTAAGTTCCTGACTACTGGGTCAAATCTAAAGGGTGTGTTGTCAATATGATAGTTACTAGGGATAGATGACTTGCCAAGGGATACTATTATGCATTTCTTGGCATTTAGTTTTACTCCATTGCTCTGACACCCAACCTTCCACAGAAGGCACACACATCCGCGCACTCACGCCTAGGGCCAATTTAGAGTGTCCAGTCCACCTACAACATGTCTTTGGGATGTGAGAGGAAACCCACGCGACCACAGGGAGGACATGCAGATTCCACACAGAAGGCACCCCAGCTGAGGATCAAACCGGAGAACCTCTTGCTGTGAGGTGGCAACTCTAACCGCTGCATGACCGCGGCTGCCCTCAGTGTGTGATTCAATGACAGCTCCTAATTTGCAATCATCTGCAAATTTAGTCATCCAGAGACCACTGACATTGGCCATGACTTCAGATAAGTAAATGCCAAAAAGGAGCGGTCCAAGGACTGATCCCTGAGGGACTCCACTTGTGACTGGTGTCATTGTAGAGATGGACTCCACAATTCTAACTTCCTGGGTCCTGTCTGCAGTTGCGTGGGTTTCCTCCCACATCCCAAAGACATGCTGTAGATGGATTGGACACTCTAAGTTGGCCATCCACTGGGTGACATACGAGTTTGTACCTAACCTCTTGAATTTGTCAACAATGCCTGAGTGGGGTATTGTGTCAAATGCCTTTGCCAGATCAAGGTAGGCAGTGTGAACCATTTTTCCCTCATCCATTGCTTTGGTTACCTTCTCAAAGAAGTACACCAGGTTGAGTAGGTATAATCTGTCCTTGACGAAAGCAAACTGGGTTGGGTCCAGTGTCTGGAGGTTTACTATATCTCTTTTGATCATTTCCATAATAATTCTTTCCATGGCTTTACATATAAGACTAGTGAGACTTATGGGTCTGTAGTTTTCAGGGTCTGTAGATAGCCCACCTTTGTGCAGAGGGATGACTGTTGCTGTTCTCCATTGATGAGGCACAAAGCCTGTTTGGAGACTACAGTTAAATAGTAATTCCTGAGGTCCTGATAGGTCATGTTTCATGACATTTAGAAGGCATCCTGGGATATTGTCTGGCCCCACTGATGCAGTGTTCTTGGTCTTAGAGTGAGCATTAAGGTCCTGTTCCCTAGTGACAGTAGGGGAAGTTATATTTGATGGTATTTCCTGATGGAAGTTTGAGGGGCAGAAAGGGGTAAAGTTGGATATGAATTTATCAGCCAGGAGGTTTGCTATATCTTCTGGCTCAGAATAGGTGGCTTCATTTACAATGAGCTCTGCACACAATTGTGTATTGCCTTTGAGGTTATGGACATAGCTAAAGAATGCTTTGTGGTCCTCCTTGGCCTGGGAGGCCAAACCTAGCTTAAATTTGGCTTTGGTAGACTTTATTTGTTCCCTGAGTTGTTTGTTTTGTTTGATGAGAGTGCTTTTAACCTGCTGGGTGCTGCATCTCCTAATTTTTGCCATGATTTTTTTCCTTCTGTTATACAGCCTATTGATTTTTTGATTCCACCGGGGTGGCTTGTTTTTCGAGTTAGTTCATACTTCTTCCTACCCTATATCTGTCTTTGTTATATTTCCTCTGTCATTTGCTTGTTTAGTCCTTTCTCCCTCCTTGTTGGCTTCATGAAACATTCTTTGACATCAACATTATTTATTTTCAAGAATACACTCATATTATCATTTTAATTTCCTCTGTTTATTTGCATGATCTGACATGCTTACTAAGTTCAGTCCTGGCCTCCCAAGTACCTGTGGAAAGCAGTACATTTAATCTCCTATATATTGTTAATGATTCATTTGAGACACTCTAAGAGAACTCAGAAGCAGTCTATTCCTATACCAAATAAATACCACTACTCACTGAATCATAATAAACATATAAAACATAAAATTATTATCTACCAAATGATTTTTATAAGCCTGTGTTGGTGGTGTGGAGAATAGAATTCTGACTATGACCAAGGTGACATGAGTGTGATTAGCAGCTCAAGCATTTCATGGCACAGGCAGGGATGATAGGTCTGCTCACCATGGGCAGAGGAAGTGGACATTCTTAGTGGCACAGGTGAGTTGGTTGATTTCCCTGGTGGAGCTCAGGGGAACAACTGTGTGGTCCCTTTTGTAGATGAGTATGTCCTGCTGGCATCAATCCCTTGCAGATGTGAAGAGCATTGCAGCACTGATGGCCATGGCACTCTCTACCTATGGATTGCCATTATGCAAGTACAAGGGGGGGGGGCTTAAAGAAAAATGTCAGACCATCCCTAATGTCTCTCTTAATGATGGTCCCTCCTGACTGTCCTTCACCGTCTAGTGAAGCTGGATTAGAGATATTTTTTCAGACATGACTTAGGAAATAAAACAAAGACAGATATAGCGTACTTTGAGTATGCATAGGATAACATAGATGCAGTAGAAAAAATTAGTATTTTGGTAATATAAAAATTGATGTGAATTACTCTGATATCAGCAAACATTATAGAAATGACAAAGCCAGTTATTATTATCATTGTTATATTATTATTAATTTATTTTAGTTAGTTATCTATCTTTGATTTTTTGCATTTCATACTGTTAAGCACAGGAGCAGGATGTGGCAAAAGCACAAAAATATCTGAGAAAAGTAGGCTGGCATCAGGAAGCAGGGAATAGGTTCATAGGTGTTTACTAGACTAATGACCACAAGGGCCTTTTTAAGTGTAGCCATGCATCCCACATCTCTTATGAGGTCGATACCCTTGATAAGTGTAAGCATGGGCTTGGAAGACGAACCATTTACAGGTTAACTGTTTGCATCAGAGACATAGGTGCCAAACCAAGGATAAATTTCCAGTTTCCCATTCAACTGTCCAAGTTGCACTTGAATTGGATTAGGGAGAAACTCTGTTTCACATGGATGGGGAGTCTGTTCTATAGATGGGGTAGTCTATGGGATACATACTGATCTCTCCAGCAGGTCCTATTTAAAGCACAGGCAAGATTTATGACTTTAGAATGGGTAATTCTGTTACTGTTTGTTTTTTGGATATGCAGGAGGTCCATCGGAGTGAGGTCTGACAATGCCCTGTATGCCAGGCATAGATTTCCCCCTCAAAAGTCTGTAGGAGACAGAATACAGGGATATGGCCTTGAGGTGGACTGCATAGGACATATTACTTATCTTAGTGATTTGGTAGAACTAGTGCACCTGAATGCTGGTGAAGCAAGCATTACCTTTTATAATAAAATCTACAGTAGTTCTAACTTCTTCCAGCATCTTATACCCTAACCATGTATCAATGCTGTAGTATGACATTTTAAAATGCATTCTATGCTCTGTTATCTGAATCCCAGCAATATCTTTATCTCAGGATGTCCTTCCTTATCACTGTTGCAGTATTCTTTACTAAAGAGATTCCCTGACAAGGATGGCCCAGCGTCTGGCCAGTATACCAAAGCCTTAGGATTTTATAGACATTGTATGTCATGCGTATGCTCCCCGCTGAAGGCATAAAGGTGACGTGTGGATGTACATACCTCAGAACTTCTTTGCAACCAGTCTGAACACCATCATTAATCAGGGTCTACTTCACATTGTCGTAAGCTGACAATATCAAGTCTGATATTGTCGGCACGACAATACTGAAAGTGAAGAACATCATGCAAGTAAATGGAAATCTCTGTAAGGGGAGATTTCCATTTACCTCAATGTAGATCGGTCTTGGAGTTGGTATATATAAGTAGGGGGGGTGGGGGGTGCAGGGGGGCTTGCCCCCTTGCCTACGCCATTTAGTTTTTTTTTTTTTTTTTTTTTTTTTTTTACGTTATTCGATGTTTTACTTATTCTATCAATAAAGTTCGACTTTTATTGATTCGATTCAGTAAACTTTCAATAACGTGATATAGATGCCATTAATCATTGGTCTGAGCACTCCTTCTGCTGTGCTGGTTACTAGGCTGTGTTTCAGATAAGTTCCCCATAGAGGTTTCGTCTTATTTTATTCCCTTTTCAGTTTTGTGGGTTTACATGTAAACCAGAAAAAGAAAATATCAGTGTGGGAGGCAGATTCCCCATGAAGATCATCACAAGCAGCGTTTCTTCTGTTTGGGTGATTCTCACAACCATACAAAGTATTCTGTCTGCCAAGTGTTTGTCCCTAAGACTCTACTTAGTCATCTATCCTCATTGTCCATTTACCTGGAGAACCAGCATCTTATATTTTTGGCACAGGGTGCTATGGTGGAATCTTCCTATCCTGAAGGTCAGTTGCCTGACAAGAAAAAGGCCAAAAGAGTCAAGTCTGATTTGGCAGCTGTCCCACCTCCCCCGGACATCTCTCTCGAGGCTAGTGAAAGCCCACAGGATCAACCGGTTGTTACGTCAGATTCTGTTGCAGTGATTATATCAGAGGCCAGCATGGATCCGACTTCTCACAAATCCCCAGAGGCTCTGTAGATGTTCATTATGAATGTTGAGGGGGGAACCTCAGCTGATCATTTTTGAGAGTCTGAGGGGGATTCTGCAGATACTTGTTCGGGAGGAGATTCCCACTATGTAAGTTGAATGTAGGCAAATGTCTGAACCTCTTAGCGTGTTTTGGGCGGACTTCCCTCAATAGAAAAAACAAAAAAACAAGTATATTTCCCATGCTCCTTATGATCCCCAGCATGAATGGCAGGATTTTACCCAGGGGTTATTTAATGCATCAATGGCTTTAAAGCCTCCCCAAGGAGTTGCTGTAACTGCTCCCCTGGTCCTGTACCCTACTCAAGATAACCAGAAATCAGGATTCCTCTGATGAGGACTTGGATTCTGAGGAAGAGTCTTTGGCATTTCCATAGGTTCATAGGTTAATACTAGGCTACTGCCCTTGTGGACCAATTTAAGCATAGCCAGTTACCCCATGTGAGAATCAAACCCTGCACATTGTGTCTGTAAGGTAAATATCTTAACAATTATGTCAACCTCCCACCCCCAAAGATTATATCTCTTTAATCATTGAGCTCTTAGCAGAGGTGAGAATCAATCATTGCACCTTAGGCATATGAGGAAACACCTTAACCACTGTGCCATATGACTTCTTGCCTTCCTCTCAGATCCCTTCTCCCTTGGATTATGGTTCTGAGGAGGATGGCTCTATTAGCTCTGACTTTCCCTTTGAAGAAGTTTCCTTTGGTGACACTATTTTTCATATGATGGATTTTTTTTTAATGGGACTGTTCTCAGGTTTCTGACATTCAAAAAAAGGTATTATGAGCTCCTCCAGATGGATTCCCCTAAGCCCTCTGCTGTTCCACTTGTCTTGGTTGCCCTTTTGGATACCTTTTTATCTGCTTCTGTGGCCCCAGATTCTCAACTGCAACCCCTAAGAAGCCTTACACATTTTATAAGGTACCTGAAGAGTGTAGGTTTCTCTACAAATTTCCCTCTGCTGACACTTCTGTAGACTCTGTCTCTTCTGACAAACTCTCTAAGCTTTTGCCTTCCACTAAACTACTTTCTTCAGACAAGGACAGTTGCTGCCACCTTGGCCTTTCAGGCCATTAACTACCAGACTCATATGACCAGGTTTGCTTTGGTACTCCTTTGTCAGGCTTCCCAGGCAATCTGAGATCTTCCTGATTCTGAAGGGAACATATATCCATTTCTCCTGTTCCAAAGTTCAGAGGAATTATCCATCTAAATCTGCTTTTGTTTGCAGACAGCCTTGCCCTACTCCCAAGGGTAAGAAAGATTCTAGGCAAGTTCCTACTGCTAAGTCTACTCAGACTCCCACTTTTCAGAAACCTCCTTTTCAAGACAAGCCAGGTTCTAACTGACTGTTTACTTCCTCTTTTCCTGAGGCAGGTTCCCTTATTTCTTCATCTTTCCCTGTCCATTATCAGTTGATTAAGGATCACTCAAGACTCTTGGGTTCTATCCATCATCTGTCAGAGATACTTTATGGTGTGGAAATCCCTACCTCCTCTTTTGTACATCCCTCAACCCCTTCAGGAACAGTTTTCTTTCTTCCCAGAATTACTTCAAGGCATTCTAGCTCAAGGTACCATTCAAACTGTGCCCCCTTCCCAGGAGGGGAGGGGGATTTATTCCAGAATAACCTCAGAGCAAGAAATCTAGACAAAGCCATACATAGAAGGCCCAAAAATAAGGAAAATTTTTAAATATTGCTGTTATAAACTTAGAACGATAATAGAATAGTAGGTCTTGCATTAGTATGAATTTTCTGAAGGGTATGAAATCTGAAACTGAAATGTCTGTCATTATTTTCTAACTTCAGTCTTTAATAATTTGCCACATGTTGTTGTTTTTCTTTCAGCTTTTTAGGGGTCACCACAGCAGAACTCCGGTCCGCTAATGATTGGCAGTAGATTTTTTACGGGTGCCGAGGTGCCAGCTCGACGCCCAGACTTCAGTGAAGGCACGCCCATTCTACGCATGTCTTTTGAACACCACTCGACCGCAGGGAGGACATGCAGACTCCACACAGAAGGCACTACAGTCGAGAATCGAACGGGAGGACCTCTTGCTGTGAGGCAACAACTAATTTGCCAAAAAACACAATTTTATGAAAAATGGACCAAAAATGTGATGCAAAAATATAAAATAGCCACACAATACAGCTGGGAACCTGTCAAAGAAGGGACACTTTTTAATATTAGTACTGCTAACTTGAGCAGCTGACAAAATAAAAGAATCTACATGCATTTCTGAAATAAAAGTAATCTATAGCTCTGATTATTACAGTTATTTATTAATTGTAAACCCTCCATTGTTTCTTCCAAAATTGCAGAGGGATTATTAGGGGAAAGAGCAACATTTTGAGCCAAAATCGGGTATAGTTGAGAGGTTTGGATATGCCTAATTCTATAAAGCAATTTATTTGCAGGTACCTCTCAACCTGTTAATGCAGGAAATCTGGACTAGGCCAAATATATTGGGAGAACATATAAACAGTACTAAAAATTGTTCTTGTATAAACTGAGATAGTTGATAGAATAACAGATCTTGCTTTAGCATGCATTTTTCTGAAGGTTATGAAGTCTGAAACTCGGTGTCTGTCATTATTTAATGACTTAATTTCTAAATGATTTGCCAGAAAACCACAAATTTTATGAGGAACAAACCAAAAATAAGAAGCAAAAATCTATTCATTCTGCATAAATCTGGACAGTTGCGAGATATAGTTCAGCTGGGGCTGTCTTTGAGTTTGCTGCCCTTCCCCCCTCACAAAATCATGGTAATAGAGCCTCCCCCCTGCAGCCATTCCAATGAACCATTAATTGGCTATTTCACCCCATTTACCATAAACACTGATGTGCATGCCTCTTTACTTCTGCGATGATTTGGACTTCATTTGAAAGTTTTATTTTGCATTTTGCAGCGTTAACACTAATAGATATCTGCTAAACAAAGCAATGCAGTCTCACAATGAAAACAGGCTTAGCATTAAAACTTCTCTGCCCTTGAAACCCACATTCATTGAAACAGCATTGAAACCCACATTCAAAGAAAATACATTTTGCCAGTGGCAGATAAAGATTAACTTTGGGTTTGGGCTGTTTTCAAATCACAGGCCCCTTGCACACGAAACATACACATGCTCTTTCATACACCTTCCTGATTGTATTAAATTATATTCCTTGTACAATACAGTACAGTTTTAGAGGGCGTTTTAAATTTATTGTTTTGAAATTTTTCCAATAAACAGTGAAACAAAATGCATGTACCAATAATGACAAAACTGCACAGTTCAGAACATTTCCATAATAAAAGTCTACTCAAACTTCTACAGTCCACCAGTATCAGTACATATGCACAATCTCTGAAGAAGTAAAAGTTATCTAAATAATTCCACATTAAAGAGATCTGTAGCTAATTAAGAGGTTGCTGCTAGCAAACAACTTTATATTTCATTGTTTCATCTACAAATAAAGTGCCTGTTGCCCTTGAGGAATAAATTGCCTATCGTACACTAAACAAATGATAAGCTAGTAATATTGCAATAGTGGATGGATGGCAAACTGATAACAGGTTCATAGTTACTAGGTATTTTCACCAAAAAGGAGTACAGCATCCACCCCCTTTGCAACACAGTACAGTATCAGCAATGCATCAATTTACTTTGGGAGTAGAACCCACAGCCTTCTGCATCAAAAGCAAGTACACTACCTGTTGTGCTACTAACAATACAAGCAGACTCAGCGTAAGCAGCACTAAACTTTTGCTCCCCTGCAGCTCTCAGCTCCTTGTAAAATCTAATCACTCAGCTGTATCTCTGAACTTTCAGCATAAGAAATCTGGAAAAAAACAAAATTTATTGGGGGGGGGGACAAAAGCCCAAAAACTAGGGACACATTTTAAACATTTCTTGTATAATGTTGGAAAGTTGCTAGAATAAAATGCTGTGTTACCACAATACATGTCACTGCCAAGACTTGAACCCAGGACCCTGTGCAAAACAGTTAGAGCAACATACCACTATGCCAAATCAGCTGTTTTGTGAAAGAGAGGAAGACAAACTTAAATGCCTACCATTTAGTGAATTCAATTCTTACCATAGCTGTCAACCTCTTAGCACAAAACACCTGAACAAAGCCAATAATGGGGGAATACAGCCCCCAAACATATTCAGTGAATTCATTTCCATAGTTCTCAACCTCTTAGAAAAAACACCTGGGCCAAGCCAGTAATGGAGGAATACAGCCCCCAAACATATTCAGTGAATTCAGTTCTTACCGTAGCTCTCAACCTTAGCACAAAAAACCTGGATGAAGCCAATAATGGGGGAATACAGTCCCAAAAATAGGGACACATTTCAAATATCAATTGAAAATAGAATACAAGCTTTTGTGTTACCATGTACTTTCTGAAGAATATAAAGTCTGAAATTCAAATGCTTGTCATTTTTATTTAACATTTGTTAACCAGGAAAGTCTGACTTTGAACAAAAGCCAATTTTTAGCAGAGGCCCAGGGAGAAACACTCCAGACAGACACATGTCTTTGTAAGATGGAAGGACACCAGAGGAAACCCACACAGGGAGGGAACCCCAGCCAAGAATCAAACCAGAGAACCTGTAGCTGTCAGGCAACAATGCTACCAATGCACTACTGACTGCACCAATGCACTACTGACAGACACAGAGAGGGTACCCCAGCCAAGAATCAAACCAGAGAACCTGTAGCTGTCAGGCAACAATGCTACCAATGCACTACTGACTGCACCAATGCACTACTGACTTTGCAAGGACACATACAGAAACCACAGATTCTATGAGGAACAGAACAATTATGAGGGAAAAATCTGCAATTTTTTTTACACACACACACATTTCGTTTCAGTTCCCTACCTGTGTTGAGAGAGAAGGGCTCCAGTTCACACACACACCTTTCATTTCAGTTCTCTACCTGTGCCGAGAGAGAAGGGCTGCAGTCCACACACACCTTTCGTTTCAGTTCCCTGGCTCCTCCAGTCACCATGAGTCCATCTACAGTCCTGCGCAGGCTCCAGTAACAGTTTCCCCGCGAGAGCATCCACTCCCCCTGCGAGAGCAGGCTCCAACCTGTGGACGTTGCAATTCGGACGTCTTCCGTTCTGTGTGGTCGTCACCACATAGACTTCTTGGTTGCAGGGCCTTCCCTCCTATCTGGACTGCTGACAAAGCAGTCTGGAGTTCCCAATCTGTGAAATTCGCATGCGCGAGTTCTGGGAAAGTTCCCAATCTAAATCACGCATGCACTTGTCATTCCAGGACCCTTTATTTGTTTTCTTTCCATTTTTTTATTTTCTTTCCATTATTTTTATTTTGTTTTGTTTCCACAGCTGGGGGGGGGGCTGCCGTCCTGCAGTCCTATAGCATGAGCCGCCCCTGGGCAGATTTTAAACATTTCTTACAGATTACTTTGTCAGAAATGCTGGGCAAGCAAATGGTTGTAATTAAGGACATGATTCTTTTGAGCTGGGATATAGGATCTGAATTGTTTAGACTTGTTAAGTCCTTATTAAGTTTAATGGCATTGACTGCCAAAAAGCAATTACTTGAAAATGGATATCAGTAACTAAACCAACCATAATTAAAGTACTGAAGTGCTGAATATTGTAAAGTAGATAAAATAACTGGATTGGGGTAATTAAAAAGGGAAGGAGCAAAAATACATGCATAACAATGTTCAGGGTGAGGCATGAGGTTGAAGGGAAGGCAGGGATAGAGCTATTTATGTAACATTGGAGTGAATGATAATTGTTATAAAGAAAATGTCTATATATAATGCATTGTTGTTGTCTTTCGGCTTTTCCCGGTTAGGGGTCACCACAGCAGAACTCCGGTCCGCTAATGATTGGCAGTAGATTTTCACGAATGCGAGGTGCCAGCTCAACATTCAACCTTCAACGAAGGCACGTTTATATATAATGCATTAAAATTAAAAATATTTGCTATTGTTTGTTTTCTTCTCTATTATTATATGTGTACATATGTCATTGCCTAGAATGTAAGAATTTAGTAAGGGGTTAAAATCTTATAAGAATAAGTTTTTTCATTAATTTGCATTTTTCTGAAGGATATGAAATCTAAAACTTAAATTCCTGTCATTATTTAGTGATTGCAGTCATCAGAAAGTGCTGATAAAATGACAGTGTTTGTATCTGCTGGGTGAGATGGGGGCTATCTGTGAATGATGAAAGTAACTTGCTGTCTTGTTTGCTCATTTTAAATAGTCCAGCTGAGCATGACTAGTGTGAATTTGTGCAAAATAAATTGGAATATGTGGGCTACTATGTGAAACAAAATTGAAATACATTAAGTCCCTAATTACTTAATTATTTTTCTCCCAATCAAATGTCTGAGGTGCAAATTGTCAACAGCAATGTTAAAATTGCCGAGTACAGGAGCTGTCTGTAATTGACAATGTCTGACACTAACTGATACGATCAAGTTAAACAGTCATTAGTCTGGCTTTGCAGGACTAGTTTACACTTATGCAAAACAAAAAGGAATACTTTACTGTGACTGTTTTTATTATGATCACATATTTAAGGTGTACATAGTCAAGTGACTATAACTAATGGGTATGGATACTGGCAGATTATAATAACAGCAGTTTAAAAAGTATTAAATCATGAGGTTGAATCCAAAAGAACAGAAGCATTTATGCATGTTCTTAAAATTGCAACAACAACAAAATATCATGGGGGAGGGAACGTAGTTTGAAAACTGCTCAGGGAGCAAGGTACACATAATCCACAGCTGACCATATACATCAGCCTTCCAGTACTGAGAGGGTGGCATTTATTTACTGAAGTAAGAAAGCTGTTGACCTTCCCAGTATGTAACTGTAGATATTTGGTTCAGTGATTGAGCACATGTATGACTCTCATCATATATTGTATACTACAGACTTTTGAAAATTACTAGGAAAGCTACTTTGTAAGGTAAGAATGTTATTAGTGGTGTAATTAAATATCTGTATATATCTACATCTATTACTATACCTACACCCACAGTGGCTGGAAAATGAGAAGTGGAGCCCTGGTCACTTAAAGAATTATTTTGAGGCACTAATGTTGATACTCTTTACTGTGCCAGCATTTTTTGTTTCATTTATTACACTTAGATCCAGTTTACTTGCAGAGGTAAGGTATAATTGCTGCTGCTATGGGTATCTTTTCATGCCAGGCACTGAAACAAGTAATTAGTTTATTTCTGTACTACTCTGCTTTGTGGGCCATTGTACTCTGTTTGGCTGAGATGCTCAGGGCTGTGCAGCAGTGCTATTTCTGCTTACTGATTTTGGCCTGCCTTACCCAATTTAAACTGAAAACAGTCCTTGCATTATAGGGATGGGATTATTTCAATTTTATTTACCATCTAGCTGCTAAATTTTGCTTATTGTTATATTGCTTGCCATGCTATTGTTTTCTGTTTTGTTTAGAACAGTTAGAACTAACTTATCTTGTGAGAAAAGGTAAAATTGCTGTTGATCTTGCATTCAGTCATGCAAGGCATAGAAACGAGTGATGTCCGCTAAATTATTTATAACTTATGGGAATTCCCTGCCATGGAAGCCCGTCATCCTGCCAGTCTACCAAAGCCTACCATTGCTTTAAGGTATGCTGAACATCACCTAAAGGCTCCTCGCGTAGCGAAGGGCATAAAGGTGATGCTCAGGCATTCCATCCTCAGAACTTCTTTGCCGCCAGTTCAAACACTGTTTTTAACTGTCGGTCTGTTTGTCTCCATCCGTTTTCTGCCATTTTTTATGTATGTTTGCATTCCAGTGATTCCTCCTGTTTGTTGAAGTCTTCAGCTTTGCAGATAAGTACCCAGTTGGGGTTTTTGTTTTTTTTCTTGAGTATTTTGTGCTGTTTGGGGGGTTAATGTCATCTAGGAAGGGTAAATACCAGTGTGGGAGACAGATTCCCTATAAAGGTCACCACGATAAGTGCCTTTTTTGCCTAGGAGCTTCTCATGACCTTATGTCTTGTTCAGTTTGTCAGGTGTTTGTCCCTAAAACCCTTCATAGTAGGTTTTCTTCCCTTTCATTGTATCTTGAGAACCAGTGTCTTAAGCTTCTTGCTAAAGATACTATGGATGGAATGTCCTGCCCTGAGGGTCAGCTGACAGGGAAAAAGAAGGAGAAAAAGGTAAGACTGGAATCTTCCACTGTCCGTCCTCTGCTGGGTGTTTCTCCTGAGGTTGTTACAAACCCAGAGGCTTTCCTGGCTGTGTTGTCGGATTTCTCTGCCACGTCTGGGTTGGAGGCCAGTGAGGATCTGTCGGGCAGCATGTCTGATGAGGCTTTCCGAGGCATCCATTTTGGATGTTCAGGAAGAACCACGGGGGATTGTTTCTGAGGGGTCGGCAGGGTTCCACAGGTTATTCCTAGGGAAGAGGTTCCTATTATGGTTGTGGAATGCCGTCTTGAGTCAGAGCCTTCTCAGTTGTCTAGGATGGATGTTCTTTTAACAAAGAAACAGAAAATTAAACATGTTTCTTCTGCTCCTGGGGATCCACAAAGTGAGTTTTTAGGCCTTTATTCAGGGGTTATTTAATGCTTTACTATCATTAAGGCCACCTCAAGGGGTTTTGGTTCCTGCTCCTCCTTAGTCCTCTTCTACACTTAAAAGTCCCAGGGAATTGAATTCTCCTGAGGAAGAGTTGGATTCTGATGAAGAATCCCTTACTTATTCTACCCAAATTCCTTCTCCTTTAGACTACGGGTCTGAGAAGGAGGAATTTAATAGTCCAGATACTCCTTCTAAGGAAATTTCCTTGGGGATACAATCTCTAGGATGATGACATTTTTAAGTGGGATTGTGCCCAGGTTTCTGATATCTATAAAAGGTACTATGAATTACTGCAGTTGGAATCTCCTAAACCTGTGGCCATTCCTCCTGTCTTGGCTGTTTTACTAGATGTTTTTTACAATGCTTCTAAAGCATCTGATTCTCTGCCCCCTGCTTCCAAGAAGCCTGATAGGTTTTATAGGGTGCCTGAGGATTGTTCCTTTTTGTTCAAATGTCCTGCTGCTGACCCCTCTGTGGTGTCTGTAGCCTCTGATTAGCCATCTCAATTGCTTCCTTCATCCAAGTTACTGCCTTTTGACAAGAACAGCAGAACCATGGACAGGCTGGGTAGGAAGGTTTATACTTAGGCTATCCTAGCTTGTAGGGCTGTTAATTATCAGACCCATATATCTAGGTATGTGTTGGCTCTTCTTTCTCAGGCTTGTCAGCTTTTTTATGATCTTCCAAACTCAGAGTAAATCTTCTGTTCTTTCCTTGCTAGGGACTTCCTCTCAAGTAGTTTGTTGTTCTATCAAATGTAGTTATGTTGCAGTGGATGCCTCTTCTAAGGCTGCTGCTTTTGGTTCAGTACTGAGAAGGTATTCTAGACTTAGGCTTCAACCTTTACCCAGTGATATTAAGGCTAAGTTGATGGATACTCCTCTGGATAATAAACTTTTGTTTGGAGAAGCAGCTGCTGATTTGTTTAAGTCTCTTCAGGACAAGGGGAAGGCCTTACAGGAGCTTAAACATGTCTATTTCTCCTGTGCCTACATTTCAGGGAAACTACCCTTCTAAGCGTGCCTTTGTTCGTAGGCAATCTCACCCTCCTGCTAAAGGTAAAAAGGGTGGTAAACAAGCTCTTCCTGCTAAGAACACTCAGACTGCAGGGATTCAAAAGCTTCCTTCCCTGACAAACCAGGTGCTATCTGATTATCCGCCTGTTCCCAGCCACACTGCTCTTTCTCTTCGCCTTTCTCTTCGTATTTGACTTTGAATCACCCAGGATTCTTGGGTTCTGTGATTCATTTGTCAGGAGTACTTCATGGTGTGGATTTCCCATCCTCCCTTTATGGAATTCCTCAGCCTCCTTGGGAATAACTTCCTTTTTTCACAGAGGTTCTTCAAGATCTCTTATCTCAGGGTACTATTCAAGAGGTGCCTGTGTCCCAAAGGGGAAAGGGGTTTGATTCAAGAATATTTGTAATACCCAGAAAAGAGGGTACTTGGAGACTGACTCTAGACCTCTCTTATCTAAACACTTTTCCAAAGGTGTCTTCCTTTTGGATGTTGTCCCTTCAGACCCTGTTTTCTCTCTTGCTCCCTCAGGCCTTTCTGGTGTCTCTGGATCTCAAGGATGCTTTTCTCCATAATCCATCCTCTTTTCAGGAAGTTTTTGCATTTATCTGTTACTTCCTGGCATTTTCAGTTCTGTGCTTTGCCCTTTGGCCTTTCTACTGCCTGAATGGTGTTTACCAAATGCCTTGCTCCTGTGATTGCTTTTTGCAGGCTTCAAGGGATACAAATATTTCCTTACTTAGATGACCTGTTGATGCAGGCATCCTCTCCAGAGGTCCTTTTTAATTTGTTTTACCATTTCTCATCTTCAGAGCTTGGGGTTCATGATAAAGTTCAAAAAGTCTTCCCTGACTTCTTCTCAGGATCATGTCTTTCTGGGTTGCAGGATATAGAAGTTGCCAATGCTGGCATCCCTGCCTCCTCCAAAGGTCTTAACTCTCATTTCTTACTTTCAGACCCTTCTTCCCCTGGCCTCCATTACAGCCAGGGAGTTTCTGAGAGTTCTGGGGTTCATGGCTTCCACCATTCTGATGCTCCCTCTGGCCAAACTCCACATGAGGAAGTTCCAGTGATTTCTGAAGTCAGTGTGGCTTTAACATGCGCATCCTCTAGACTTTACAGTTCCTGTTCTCCCTTGTCTCAAGAAGGAACTTCTATGGTAGATTCAGCATTTCTCTCTGAATCCTGGGCTCCCTTGTCATCCTCCTCTTCCCTCTCAGGATGTGTTCACAGATGCTTCAGATGTGGGATGGGGGACACCATTTGGCTCCCTGAAGGTTCAGGAGTGTAGTCGCCTCATCAGCAGGAGTACATCAGTGTCAAAGAGATGAGAGCTCTTATGCTGGCTCTTCAGGCCTTTCATCCTCTTTTCTGTCCAGGGCCTCTCAAGGTATTTACAGACAATATCACAGTTATTTGGTAAATCAACATACGGGGGGAACAAGATCTTACTTTCTTTGCCGGCTGGCACTTCTGGTATGGGATCTGGCTGTCAAGTATCAAGTGACTCTTCAGGCAGTTTATATTCCTTCAGATCAGAACATTTTGGCAGACACTCTGAGCAGGTCCTTCACTCAATCCCAGGAATGGATGCATCACAGGGATGTGTTTCTGGACATTGTTCACCAGTGGGGTTCTCCTTAAGTAGATCTCTTTGCCTCTCCTCTGAACAGACAACTTCATCTGTTTTGTGCCAGAGTCCCAGGTCCTCTGGTATGGAAGGTGGACACTCTCTCATTTTCTTGGAAGAGGATGTTTCTTTATGCATGCCCTCCCCTTCCTCTCATTCCGAGAGTCTTGCTCAAGATTCAACAGGGTGCTCCCAAAATCTTGTTGGTGACTCCCTTTTGGCCATGACAGCTCTGGTTCCCTCTACTTCTGCATCTAGCCAAGGGCAATCATCACAAGTTACCTGGATCTACTCACACAAGACAAGGACTCTCTCATCCATCCCCACCTGTCCATGCTTCAACTGATGCTGTGGGTGATACGGTTTTGATTCCTCACAGACACCTTTTTTCTGAGGATGTGCTGCAGGTCCTGCAGGAAGCCAGGAAACCTACCACTAGGAAATCCTTCTTATCTAAGTGGAAGAGGTTTTCTATTTGATGTCTTTCTCATGACCTGGGCCCACTGACTGTGGATGTTCCTTTGGTTCTCTCTTATTTGCGTGAGTTGCTCAATGCTGGTTTGGCCGGTTCTTCTATTAAGGCCCACTTATCAGCTCTTTCTGCTTGTCTGCCTTTAACTCCTTCTTTAGCTTCTAGACTTGAGGCTAAGCAATTTCTTAAAGGCGCCCTTAATATTAGACTGCCCAGGAAGCCTTTTCCTCCTCCCTGGGATCTTAATTTAATTCTAGAGAAACTGACTCAAGGTCCTTTTGAGCCAGCTGGTTCAGCTTCCTTGCAATATTGTTCTTGGAAAACAGTTCTTTTGTTAGCTCTTATTTCTGCCAGATGGGTGTCTGACTTGCAAGCCCTTATGGCTTGTCTGCCTTTTTTGATATGCCATGAGAACAGGATGTCCTTGCATACTAATCCTTCTTTTATGCCCAAAGTGGTTAATGAGTTATCACTTAATCAGTCTATTAATTTGCCTAATTTTTTCCCCTCTCTGCAATCTGACAGTGAGAGGGTGCTGCATACTTTAGACATGCATAGACAGCTCAGATTTTATTTGGATAAGACTAAGGCTATCAGAAAATCTGCTCAGTTGATTGTTTCCCTTCATCCAAAGTCTTTAGGATTGGCCCTTTCCAAGCAAACTATTTCTACTTGGATTTCAAAGGCTATTTCTTTTTGTTACACTTTTCATGGTGAGAGCCTTCCTTCTTCTGTAAAGGCTCATTCTACTAGAGTTGTGGCTTCTTCTGGTGCTTTTTTCAAGGGCTCAGACACTAATTCTATTCTTGAAGCAGCTACCTGGACTTTTGTGCATACTTTTATCAAACACTACAAGCTGGATGGTATCTCCAGAGCTCCAGCTGGTTTTGCTAATGCCATTCTTCATGGCTTCTTAGAGGGCTCTACTGCTGCTTCCTCCTCCCAAGTTTCTTGTTGAGCTTTGGCACTCTCCCATACGTTATGAATACTGCAGCAGTAAATGTGAGGACATAGTACAGTTGTGTAAAATCTTACCATAATGGTAGATGTCTTTGTCTTCACTGCTGGAGTATTCACTCCATCCTCCTAGCCTTTTTTCCTTCCTGGATGTTCATGTTCTCTTTGGTTTCAGTAGACTGCTGTTGTTACTGGAGCAATCAGTTTTGAGGATGGTACACCTGAATATCACCTTTATGCCCTACGCTATGCGAGGAGCATTTAGGTGATGTTCAGCATAACTTAAAGCAATGGTAGGCTTTGATAGACTGGTCGGACAATGAGTTTCCATGGCAGGGAATTCCCGTAAGTTATGAATACTGCAGTGGTGAAGGTAAGCATATTTACTGTTATAGTAAGATTTTGCCCAGCCGTACTTTTTTCATATGTTATAGTACTCTGATTTGTATGCCATTGTACTCCACTGGGACTGGCTGCTTTGAGCTGTGCAGGACACAAAGCACTCCATAATCACATCTTTGCTTTAAAAAAAATGACTCTAGCCTCTGAGGTCATTTATTGCACTGTTCTGACTAGCTTGCTACTTGCGTGTCTCTGCTATCCTTAAACAAAAACAAAAAAACAAAAAAATCTTGCTATTTTCCCACTTTCTATAATTTAAAAAAGTTCAGTTACAGAGTTGCTGTTCTGAACTGTTTGTAAGTTTCTTGGAGGCCAGTGCTTACTTGGGCTAAAGGGAAGTCTCTGTGTTCACCAGTGGCAGTGGTTAACACTGAGCAGCCTGCCTGTCCCTGTAGGAGTGGTTACTGCCTAGAACCTGTGGTTTTATTGGCCATTTTGGGTCAATTCCAAACTCCTTGATCTCTCTCTCTCTTAAAACCCTGCAACTCTCTTTTTGCACGGTCTTGCACACAGAGCAGCGTCGGTTAGCTGGGGTATACTATTCCTGGCTCCAAAAAGTCTGCGCTGTAAATTTTCCCTTAGAACTAGGCAAGCCTCAACTCAAGTGCTTCAGATCAACTGCTCTTATTGCAGCACTTGCATAACCCAAATCAGCACTTGTCCAAATCTCCTAGACAGCACTATTATTTTCCAAATCTCCTAGACAGCACTATTATAATACAGCATAAGACCCTCGACTGTCCGCAAGACAAGTGAAACTCACTTTTCCAAGCATGTCCAGAGGTCACCTTCAGGTGTACTCTCCAGTTCATCTGGTGGAATTGGGCATCCTGAGGCAATGTCACAACTGTCTCATGTATACAGACAACCCTCTCCTCTTACCTCTAGACACAAACACTTGTGAGAGATGCAAATACACAGCCAGACTGGAGTTTAAGCGCTCTCAGCCCATGACTGTAACAGACAGTCAAGAGGAGAAGTGACACACTAGCATCACACCACCAGTCACACATAGATCTACAAAACAAGCACCGGCAAAACATGCACATAAATACACAAAAACATATTCGGAGGCACTAGGTACCAATCTGAAAAAGAATCAGTGCCCTCCAAAGCAGACAAGCAAGCAATCTGCACCTCCAAACACAAGCCAGAAAACACATAATTCACCTCAGCAGTGTGCCTTATGACAGCCCCTAAGGCAAAACACCATACCCAACACGCTAGTAATAGGAGACTCTATAGTAAGGCACACAGATGTTCCACTCACCAGGCTGAACAAGGAGAAGGTTACTGTCAGCTGCCTGTTGGGTGCCAGGATCCGCCAGATAACACAAGCACTTAGGTCACTCCAGTACAAGTACAAGTATGACGCTGTCATTGTACATGTTGGTGTGAATGATCTAAGATGTACCTCCCTGGACTACATGAAAAGAGACATTGAGGAGCTCTCTGATCATGTAGCCCAAGCTGGTATGACCCTGACCTTGAGTAGCATACTACCTTCACCTAGAATGATACCACAATACAAAGACAAAATGATCAATTTCAACAATTGGCTAAGCTTCTGGTGTCATTCCAAGGGGATCCAGTGTCTGTCTTCCTGGGATGACATGGTAGACAAGCCTCGCTGTTTCGCCAGAGATGGTTTGCACCTGTCACCCCTAGGCTTTCAAATACTGGCCAAGGATCTAGACCGTCCCCATAGTGCCTTTTTAGGCAAAGCTCAAAGGACACACCAACCACCGTAACCAGCACAGGTAACCAAAAACTAAGGGTAATGCTACTCAACACCAGAAGTCTCAACCTCAAAATGCACGCACTCGAGGCACTCCTCAGTATGGAGAAAATTGATGTTTGTGCAGTGACAGAAACCTGGTTCAAGGCTCCAGAGAGCACCCCAGCACTACCAGGTTACAATTCATATCATACCTTCTGGCCTCAGTTACCAGATCGCAGTACAAAGAGCGGAGGTGTATCCATATTCATCAAGGATACCTATATCTCCAGGTTAGTGGAGCAGCATGATGCCTCAGAGATCATCCATGTGCAATTATCAGCAGGCAAAACCACATTTCAAGTCATAGCCTGTTATAGATCACCTACCATGTCCCAAGATGCTCACTCAGCATTCCTTGAGGCATTGGAAAATAAAAGGTCCTACCCAACACCCTAATTTTGGATGATTTCAACTACTCTGGTATAGACTGGGTGAACTACCAAAGTTCTAACTCCTATGCCCAGCAGTTCATAGAATTTATAAATTCAAATGCCCTTGAACAACTGGTATGTTCTGCCACTAGAGGGGACAATATATTGGATTTAGTCATCACAAATATGGGCGCCCATTGTACCACACCTGTTATCACTCCCTCTCTGGTCAGATCAGACCACAAACTGATAACCCTGGACGTCCTCACCCCTCCACCTCCCCCAGTCAAAGAAACCATAGTAAAAAACCTTTCCAAAGCAAACTTCAAACTACTTGTGTCAGAAGTGGAAAGCTTCACTATTCCCTTGCAGAAGGATAATGATATCCAGGATGCAGAATCCTACACATGGCACTTTATATACATCTTCAGGATTGCATTTCAAGTGCTATCCCAAATAAAACCAAGACTCCTTCCTCAAGCAAGAAGAAACCAGTCTGGTGGACCCCAGCCATAAGCAAACTATACAATAAAAGGAGGAGACTTATACAAAAAAAGGCCAAATCTCAAGTAGAAAAATCATTCCTGATCAGCATTAGTAAGAAATTGAGGGCCCTCATCAAGTCAACTAAAGCCAATTTCGAAAAGAAGGTTGCCAAGGATAACCATAAGGCCTTCTATGGTTACATCAAAAACCTAAATGGCAATGCTCAGGTCTGTTCTGAGCTAGTACAAAATGGAACAAAATACACTGACCCCACTGACATTGCCAGTATCTTGGCTGATAGGTTCAGTGCAAATTCCCCCCCCCCTCACCACCTACAGGGCCTATTACTATTCCAGGGGATTGTGTAACTCCAATTATTACTGATACATTGGTTAATAAGGCTCTATCTAAAGCTAAAAACACTGCCTCCAAGGGACCAGATGGTGTCCTGGGCTGTGTCATACGCGAGCTCCAAAATGAATTAATCCCGCATCTGAATACCCTGTTCAGTCTCAGCCTCTCGACAGGATATGTGCCCATAGAATGGCACACAGCAACGGTGGTTCTGCTGCACAAGGGTGGGCCCACAACCGACCATGGGAACTACTGACCAATAAGCCTGACCAGTCTGACCTGTAAGGCAATGGAGCGAATCATTATGGAACTCATAAATGGAGAGATTGGGAACCTCCAAACACTTGACCCCACACAGTTCAGCTTTGTCAAGGGCAGATCATGCCTCCTGAACCTGGTGGACTTCTTTGAGACAGTTGCTCAGGCTATAGATAAGGGAAAGGAGGTACACACGGCTTACCTTGACCTTGCTAAAGCATTTGACACCATTCCCCATTTGGGTATTATTGATAAACTCACCAACCTGGGCATAAACCCTTATGTCACAAGATGGATCGCAAACTGGCTCTCAGACAGTTCCCATAAAGTAAGAGTAGCAGGATCTATGTCTGAATCCAGACCAGTAATGAGCAGTGTGCCTCAGGGCTCTGTCCTGGGGCCCCTCCTGTTTGGCATATACTTCTCAGAAGTACAGGCAAGCACTGAAGAGCTGTGGCTGACCAAGTTTGTGGACGACTGCAAACTGGGTGCTATAATAAAGTCTCCAGCCGACATGGATATCCTCCAGAAGGGCCTTAATGAGTCTGATGCATGGTGTCAAAGCCATGGTCTCAAGCGAAATGATAAAAAATGTGTAGTAATCCCCTTTGGAAAAAAACAGAGTACCCGCGAACTACCACATAGGAGGTAACCCCCTGAAATCTGAAGAAGTAATAAGGGATCTAGGGACTCAAGAAGATAGTCAGCTTTCCTTTGATAACCATGTTGCCAAGGTGGTTAGAAAATCCTTCTATGTGACCCATCTGATCATGAAAGGGTTCACATCAAGATCTAAGGATGTAGTGGTGCCCCTCTACTCTTCCCTCATCAGACCCATTATTGAGTACAATGCACCAATTGGAATGTACCTGGCTAGGCATCTCCAGCAGCTGGAGAGACCACAGAGGTACCTCACTAAGAGGATTACTGGCCTCAAACAGTTGTCCTATGCAGCACGACTGAAAAAACTAAGGCTTTTCTCTGTTGCATACCGCCTTCTCAGAGACGGTCTCTGTCTAACATACAGAGCCATGTCCAACCCAGAACTGTTGAACATGCTCCATCTTAGCAAAACAAAATCTACTCGAGCTATATGCTCTAGGGATATAAACCTCAGCACAACAATGAATATAACATGCTGGAGGGATAGATTCCCTTTCGCAAAGACTTCCCTTGCTATGGAACAAGGTCCCGATCTACATAAGACAGAGCCCCTCACTATCACTCTTCAAGAGGAACCTTGACGAGTGGATGGGTAACAGAAAGTTCACACCAGGGATCATACCAACAGCTCTACTAGATAGGGGCCAAGGGTACTAGCTGCTAGATCAAGGGCCTGGGGAACTAACCAAAGGGGCAGTGAATACCGCACAACGTGGCTGGGCTAATATATGCCTTTGGGCAGATAGCCCAGTACCTATCTATGAACCTATGAACTATACCCCTATACATTCAGTCATGATTTCCGCTTTGAGATGCATAGTTGCTCTTTCTTTACCATAACATAGCTCTGGGGCATTTTGCTGAACCAAGCCGCAACCTTTACCTTATAGCTGCACAGAAAAATACTTTGTTGCACCAAGCTGTGCCCAGTCTTTCTTCCTGTAGTATAGTAATGCCCTCTTCTTATCAAGACTTGACAGCAAAGAGTAGTGTTTTTCTGCTTCACATTGGGTCCAGTGCAAAACATATAAACCTCTATAAATACAAGTTTGTATGTAACCCCCCCCCCCCCATTAGGTAAACTATTAAACTTATATAAATCATATTTTAATAATATCTCCTTATTAGGCAGGATATAAAGGCCAGAAATAAATAAAACAATATATTTAACTTACTATACACAAGCCTGTCTGCTGTACACCAGTTTTCCGGAACCATGAAATCACAGTTTACCCTTATTTCATCTGTTGTCAACTTGCTAGCTCAAGGCAGTCTGAGACAGTGCACAGACTGTCTTATGCCCAACAAACCACTTATGTCTACCACATACTGAATCTACATGTTAGAAGTATTGATACTTAATAAAGTTGGAAGCTGGACTCTCATCAAAATATAATATCAGTACCCAGTATGTTGTCAGAACAAATACTGACCTCATACCAGTATGCAACCAATCAAAAAATAAGCTTTATTATGAGGAGATGCTAAAGAAATCTCTCTTTAATCTTCAAAGGCCTTCCAGGCATAAGTATGACACACAAATTCCTCAGCAGCACAAATGCTGCCCACCAGTTAGACATATAAAATCATCAAAAACACTGCAAAAAAGGGGTCACCATACTTGCACACCTATGCTATTAAGGCTTTTTGTGTCAGATCCTACACATAGAAATGTACTAGTCATAGATGAATTCAAAGTGAAATGCACAGATGCAGCACTCAGCAGCCTGAGAAATGTATGTCTGAACTGTTTTTCAGTTGCTGGGATACAGGAGGTTATGGGGAAACTCAGGTCTCTTCACCCCGTATACACATACTGCATGGTTGTTGTTCACACTAGTGTGAAAGAGTTGTGATCCACATCCTTAGATAATATGATGAGAGGCATGGTGGAGCTCTCCAAATATGCACCAAAGGCTGGCATGCAAATAGTCTTCAGCAACATCCTACCTTCACCAAGAATAATGCCATAATATAAAGAAAAGATAATTGATTTCAACAATTCACTTAGCTATTGGCATAATCCCTAGAGGGCCCAATGAATATCAGGACTATTGTTGTGCTAGGAATGGCCTGTATATCTCTTCTCAGGATGCTCATATACTGGCTAAAACCTTCTTCACCTTCATAGCACCTTTTTTAGGCAATATCAGTCTGTTACAACTCCACCCTAGGCCAGTCAAATCAGAACAGTATAGAAGTAGCAGTGGTCAATACTAGAAGACTCAATTAGAAATTGCCCTCCCCTAGGTGCCTTCCTGACTTTAAAAATAATGAGGTTTGTATCTTCATGGAAGCAAGGGCCCATTGCACTGATAATACTTGCTTCCTACCATAATTCAGTACCTACCATTTGTTCAGATATTTCATTGGGGGAGGACTCTGTTAAGAGTGGTGGTGGTAGTGTGTCCATATTCCTCCACATTTTCATCACATCTAGACTTATGTGGCAATATAATGACCTTGACCTCCTCCACATCCCTTGCTATATCCTAGCCAACTGCAGAATCACTTATATGACACCCACAACACATGAGACATAGTTAAAGATGCTTTAGTCCATTACATTAAACCAAAATAATTATTGGGGGGTTCTTCTATGTGTTTATAAATTGAAAGATGTATGCCACTTCAAATAAAGGGACAAGGTGCTTCCTAGATTTCATTAATGCAAATTCTCTAGACCAGATAGTGCACTTCTTACCAGGGGCTAACATTTACTGGACCTAGTCCTTACAAATATAGCCCAATTATGCTCTACAGTTACATATAGTTATTCCATATGTGATCGGACCTGACCTCTGTTCTGTGGTTTCCACCATTAGGATCCAACCCAATTTTCCCAGAAACCCTACTATCTTTAGGCATTTCTCAAATGCAAACTTAATGCAGCTAACTGGTGACCTGAATCAGTTCAAGATCCCTGCTTCCCTTAAGGATCCAGTAGCCAACAAACCTGTATTTGTAGAGCATTCCTAGTCTTACCTCAATGCCTAAAACAATAGATCCATCCTAGTCCAATGCAAATACTATGCCAAGTTTAGGAACAAGCCAATGTGGTACAACCCTGGCATAAGCAAGCTATATATCAAAAGAAGAAAATAAAACTCACCTTTAGTAATAAACTGAAAACCCCACATACCAAAAGTGAATTCAAAAGGCTAAACAAAGATATTAGAAACAAAATCAACCCTACAAACTCTATGAATGTACTGAAAATCACCATGTCTGTCAAGAGCAGCCATAAGTCCTTTTTTTTCCAGCTATGTCAGAAACTTTAGGAATAATACCCATTATTGCACTGAACTGATGAATAGCAACACCCACTATGACCTTGAGGACATAGCTAATGTACTAGCAGATAAATTTAGCTTAAACTTTTCTCATCTACCCCCTAGGTTTCCACTGCTTGACATCATGTTTGTACTCCACCAAGGTTCATTTCTAAGGAAATTCTAAATGTGTACTCTCTTTCAGACAAAAACGCCTAGCTCTATGGGACTCGAGAATTTGCTGGGGTTCTTCCTTGTTAGTATGAGCCATTGTATTCCCACGTCATCCTTGAATCTGTTCAACTTCAACCTCAAACTCTCAACTGGTTTTGTGTTGGACTCATGGAGAACATCTGTAAAGTAGTGGAATGTATCTCATTATGAAACTCATAAACAAAGGTATTTGCAGTTTACAATCAACATTGACCAAAACCAGTTTGCATTTCTGAAAGGAGGAGACTGCCTGCTTAAAGTAGTAGGCAACTTTGAAAAATTCATTGAGGCATTGGAGGAGGCAAATCAGCATGCACTTCTGACCTCAACCTAATGAAGATCCTAGATATCATTCCACGCTCAGGCATTATAGACAAAATAATAAAATAAATTTAAACCCTTATGTAACCCAACTGATAGCAAATTGGTTCACAGATAGAACCTAATCAATTAGGATTGGGGGGTACACTTTCCTCTAAACGCTCATAACTAGTGAGACCCCCCCCCCAGTGCTCAGTACTAGGAGCACTCTGTTTGGTATTTACTTCTTTGATGCCAAAGCTGATGTGAATGGTCTTTGGCTCTGCAAGCTTGGAGGTAAAACTATCTGGAAGATGCCAGATCCTTCAAAAGGGAATAACATGTACAAAATAATGCTGTTGGGACTATGGTCTAAAGCTTAATGCTAAACTATGTAGCTCTCTGTCCATGAAAAATATGAGCATCTATGCATCCCCCACATAAGTAACACCCCTCTCAAAATCAACATAACTGAATCTAAGAAGGTGTAATTAAAAAGTTCAATTGCATTGTCCTGTAAAGCTTCAAGACTGAAAGTGCTCATAGGTGTGTACTAGGCTAATGAACAGTGGGACCTTTTTCAGTCTAGCCATGCATCCCAAATCTCTGACAAGTTCTGGTAGTCTTGATAAGTGTAAGCAGGGGCATGGGAGATTAAATATTTATAGCAGGGGCCTGGGAAATGAACCATTCACAAGCTGCCTATGTTCGTTAGAGATATAGATTCCAAACCAGGGATGAATTTTCTGTTCCCCATCCAATTGTCCAAGCTACACTTGAATTGAGGCAGAGAGGAACTCTGCTTCTCATGGATGAGAAGACTATTCCAGAGAAGGGGGTAGTCTCTGGAATATATACCTATGTGCCCAGCAGGTTCTACTTATATCACAGGAAAGGTTTAAGTCTTAAGAATGGGTAACTCTGGTGCTGTTTGTTTCATGGATATGCAGGAGGTCCATCAGGGTGGGGTCTGGCAATGTCTTCTAAGCCAGGCATAGATCTCCCCTCAACAGCCCGTAGGAGACAGAATACAAGAATATGACTTTGAGGCAGTCTGTACAGGACATGTTACTTATGTCCTCTGTTCTTTTAGTGAGAAATTCCTGTGGATATTCCATTTGTTGGATGCGCCTTGTTGGGCACATACCAAAGAGGGCATTGTACTCAATGATAGGTCTAATGAATGCCAAATATGATAGAGCAATGACCTCCTTGGACCTAGATGCTATACCTTTATTTATAAGTTGCTCAACATAGAATGATTTCCTCACTACTGTAGACATGTGATAGTCAAAGGCTAGATTACTGTCTACATGTGTCCCCAAGTCCCTCACTACTAGGTCAACTCTTAGGGATGTGTTGCCAATATGATAGTTACCAGATGTGGATGACTTCCCAAAAGTTTCTATTATGCATTTCTTGGCATTTAATTTTAGTCCATGGCTCTAACACCAGTTATTTGTTTGTGTCAGCCCTTCCTGGAAAACCTTAGAGTTGGTGGAGGATTCTATGACTGCCCCTAATTTACAGTCATCTGCAAATTTGGCCAGCCAGAGGCCCTTGATTTTGACCTTGGCTTCAGAGAAGTAGATGCCAAAAAGGAGCGGTCCTAGGACTGATTCCCGAGGGACTCTGCTGGTAACTGGCCTCTTTTTAGAGGTAAACTCTGCAATTCTAAAGTCCTAGGCCCCGTCTGTGAGCCAGGTGGCTGTCCACTGGGTGACATAAGGGTTTATACCTACCCTCCTGAGTTTGTCAACAATGCCAGAGTGGGGTATTGTGTTAAATGCCTTGGCCAGAAAAAAGGTAGGCAGTGTGAACCATTTTGTCTTTATCCATTGCTTTTGTGACCTTCTCAAAGAAGTTCACAAGGTTGTGTAGACATGACCTGCCCCTGACAAAACTAAACTGGGTTGGGTCTAGTGTCTGGAGGTTTCCTATGTCATTATTGATTATCTCCATTATAATTCTTTCCATGGCTTTGCATATAAGACTAGTGAAACTTATGGGTCTGTAGTTAACCATTTGAGATTGTTGACTGAAGAAAATTCTGGAAGTTTAAATACCTTTTTAAAATTCTGTATGAAGCAAGAGACTGTGAAAGAGCAAGCATAAAATTGCTGGCATAATAAGAAAGAAACTCTAACTTTAGCAAATCAAAAGTGAACAGGTAATATGTACTGTTAATAATATAAAGTCTGGTTGTACATTTCTGCACCATGGACATCCACTTCTCGAGAATCATTTGAATAGTTGTTTCAAAGAATGCAAGAAAAAAAAAAGAAATGTTTCATATTCAGATTACTACTGGGATAACTCAGTACTTGTAATATATGGAATGCACAACATAATGCAGTCTTACTCCTTAAACTGTAAATATAAATGTGGTGGAAGCAGGTTTAACATGTTCTCCTGATGGAGGTCTGGACATTTGAAAGAGAATGAGCTTTTTGCTCTATATCTGAAGCTTCATTAGATTATTCAGATACAACCACTTAATGCCTTGTGTACATGTATCACAAGTTACCATGAAAAAAATCTATAAAGAAGTTCAGAATATGTAGTATTTTTCATTTCATTTCAGACTTTTTCTAGTCTTCAGTCTGCATATTTGATACTGACATGGTCATTTAAGCTACTGTATCCATTTGCACCATGACAAACTGCCAGTATAGTTCCATTTCCAAGAAGCAGTTCTCTCTGCTTCCCAAACCAGATTCTTAACCATGTATTTAGAAACTGTTTCCAGTGCCGCAAAAACAATATTGCACTCTCCTTCAGAGTCTATATTATGTGTATATGTATTCTAATGTTCTCTTATAGAACAGTTTTACTAGAATATAGGTAATGGGCAGGAGTTTGATGGGAGCATATCACACTGCCAAAGGTGATTTCAGCAAATGTAAATAAACCAAAGCCAATTCCTCAAAAGCATCTTTGAGAGAAAAAGACAATCTCCACTGCTATATGACCTTGGAGTTGGTATTTCTAATTCTGGGGTGGGGAGTCCCCTCCATAATGTTTGCTGAAGGTGGTTTCGGCAAACTGGTTTAATTTATTTGTGTTCATTGAAACCACGTTGATGGATTGACATGAATCTGAGTTTGATATTGGATAGAACTCACTGAATATGGTAGGAGGGGAAGCTTTTGGGCAGGGCACTATCAGGAGGTAACTGGATGGGGTAGATTTGCTAGTAAGAGTGACAGTGAAAATAAGTTTTTAGGCACATTTTAGAATAGTACTTCACAGTCTTAGCAGTTTTGAGTGTATAGGTAGAATATGGATTGTAGTGATAATCTACTTCATCTAATAATTTCTGAATGTCTTTCTGGAAATGGTTTTAAAGCAGAAGTGTGAAGGGGGATTTCTGGGGTAGGAAGGAATTTTGTTAAAGGTTTTTTGAGGGGGAGAAAGAACAGTATGTACCATCTTTTAGTATATTAATCTTTTTAATATTGATGTTTTTGAGATAAGTTTTGCAAATATTTTGTTGGTGCTTATATATCTAATGGCTTGCTAAAAACTTTTAGAAGGCAAGTGTTGATTTGATTTTAAGGAGCACAGACTTGTTGCTTTTACCCTGTTGATGTTTCATGCAGTTCATTTGTTTCAGCTTTTATAAATTTTTCAACTTATTTTGGTTACTAGTTTCTCTTTTTCAGTCTAACTAGACTTCATATCTTGCTTTGGCCTGACTTTTTAGATCACTATCTGACCATAATAATATACTTTTACCAAATCTCTGCTTATTTGGAGGGGCAAGAGCTGATTTTAAATGGGTGTTAAATTATTATAGGTTGACAGTGCTGTTGTAAGATTATGGTGACTGTATACTTATTCCCAGGTTATGAACTATATCTCTGTTGGGTCTATATTATATAGACGAAACTACAAAATGTCGAATGCTCACATGAGTGTACATTCAGGAATTCAAAATTGCTATTGTGGGGGGCTGTGCACCCCACACCCCCCATTAAATATATATTCCAACTCCGAGATTGCACTACACTGAAGAAAGGGCAAATATCCCAATCTTCACTGTACTGCAGTCCAAAAAAATAAACATCGAGTTCCTACATTTACACTCATGTGAGCATTCAACATTTTGATTTTTAGTCGATCTAAAGTAGACCCTCTCTGTTTCCCACAAGCAAAGCATTGACAGATTTTGGATATGGTACACTTTATTATAAAACACTGGTAGACCCAATCTGACAAATAACAACATGCTGCAAACAAACTGTTCACCTCAAAAACCAAATGCCACGAAATGTTTTATTCCAAAAACATTAAAACAATGCTAAAACAACGATATCATACAAGTCAATGATATCATGGAAAATAAGCACTTTTGTCTCTTAAAACATAAAGGAAACTTCATCAGATCTAAATACACTTGCCACATATCCTTCTTTTAAACTGTAAAACCCTCTAATCCGACATTATTACACACGTGCATACCCTTTTCCTACAGCCAATTACAGTGCTCAAAACACGCTCACTTTAAAAGCAGTCAGTGAGGATTATCTATCTACCTCATGAAAATATGTGAACCCAGTCAGGAAGTGAAATATAAATACAAAATTAAATATAAATACAAAAACACTGTTTACAAATGTACTAAGATCTTTGATTACAAAATGTACTGTAGATATAATATTATAAGACACCAACCTGTCTTAGAAAACTGTACTTTAGGACAATCTCAAAGCCTACAGTAAAGTTAGTTATTAATGTTCAAGTGCTTTAAGGCTCAAAGCACATGCTATAGAAATGGTGTCATTTAAACCTGGCCAAAAACGTGCATTGAGCGCATCTGCCAAGTTAATTCTCTTTTTTCTAGGAACAGTGGCCAGGCACCCCCTTACATCTGTCTTAAGTCCTTCCAACACTATAAATTTCAACTCATGCCCTGCCCATTCATTACAATGTTTTGCCAGTGCATTTACTTCTCTATTTAGCCTTATATCTCTCAGATGTTCACTAATACTATTTTTTAACTTACGTTCCATTTTCCCCATATAAAAGCACAGACATTTTATGCACAAGGCACAATATACCATCTTTTCAGAATTACAAGAATATTTACCACTAATCCTTAATTTATATCCATTAATACGACTTCACTTACTTGTAAAATGTGGGAACAGAATGAACATGCACTGCATCTAAACATGTATCCATTCTTATCATTATATGCACTCATTTGCTCTAAAATACTTTTCAAACAAAGACCTTTGTAATATACATATATAGGTCTTTCTCCTACATAACTTCTGATGTCCCTATCAATGTTAAGTATATTCCAATTTTTAACAAGAATCTTAACTACACTGCTGCTCGCACAAAAATTGGTCACAAACGCACAGCTAAATTTTTCTTTACCAATACAGTTTATTTTATTTTTACCCCTATTTCCGCACTCTGTCACACTAGTATGCCATTGTTCTACATTATAATCTACAGTGCTTTGGGCCAGTGTAACCTCTTTCAAACTATTCCCTTTGTGATCACCAATCCAAAAATATCCATTCCTCCTTTTTCCGATGACGTCTTCCATCACTTCCACCACTATGTCTTCCGAGTAACCCCTCTTCATGAACATTCTTCCAGATTAGTGCATTCATGAAGAAATTACTCCTTGAGAGTGACCATCCGGGCATCTCTCATGACCTATCCTTTTATCGCAGTTCAATTCTGTTTGTATGTATGGCAACTATCAAAATGAAGGAAATTCTTAGAACAGATTTCTTTTCAATATATCTGTGCTATATACCTCTTAACAAGGATATCTTTTTCTAGAAGGACATCCAAGTATGGTATTTTTTCATCATTTATATTGTGTGTAAATTTTAAGACTGTTGTAGTCCTGTTCATGTATTTAATAAATTCCACTATTTTGTCCTTAGGGCCCTTCCACATGATAAATATATCATTCAAAAATCATTTATAAATGAGGCAATAGGTGTAAAATGGGGAATTGAATAGGAATCTCTTCTCCCATTCTGCCATAATAATGTTGGCATACAAACCCCCGCAAGCCGACCCCATCGCTACACCCTCTATCTCTAAAAAGTAATCACTTTCAAAAAGAATATAATTATTCCTTAGGGCTATATCTAACAGTTGTTCATACACATTAATTTGTAGTTGAGGGACACCCTTTTTTGCAAATATGAACAAAACCACTTCTCTCCCACATCATGGGGAATGACCGTATATAGAGCTCTAACATCCACATAAAAACTGAACTCTCATCAAATTGCATGGTATTCATTTTTCTCAAGAAATCCCATGAATCTTTACAGATATTAGGTTCATCGAATGCCATTTGTTTTAATCTTAAATCCAAAAACTTAGCCAAGGGGTATGTTATCGACCCCTTGGGTCTACTATTGGACGCATAGGAGGGTAATTTAAATTTTTATGTAATTTTGGAACACCAAAAATAACTGGGGTTCTTGGACGGATGTAGACAAAAAATTAAACTCATCTGTAGTGATGCTCCCTTTAATGAATAAGTCATGAAACTACCCTCTAATTTTTCTGTACAACCCATTTAGCTCATTTAAAGAACTCCTTCATCAAAATTCTTTCATTCTAGTTATATAATCATCTTTGTTCATAAAAACCAGCCTGCCCCCCCTTGTCTGGTTTCATTATTCTAATGTCTTTAGTATTCTTTAACAGACTAAGCATCATTAACGCATCATTTCTCAAATTTTCTTTAAAAATATTATTCTTTGCATAAATATCACCAAAACATTTGTCCAACTCACACGTTTTTTCAAAATATTCGAGGGTTGGATGTAAAGGGGGGTTATATGTGCTGGTAATTTTCAGCAGGTTTGTCACAGTTTCTACATCATAGAACACAACATTCCAATTAAGTTTTCTTACAAATTATTTTAAATCAATTAAAGTATTTGCCTTGTTTACTGGTTTTGCAGGTACAAATATCAATCCTTTTGACAACAAATCACACAAGCTCGAATCAACCGGGAACAGTGAAAACTTTAAAATCTTAAAATCTCTCTCCCTATTCATTACAATGTTCAGAGTAGGTGGTTTCAACTCTGATTCTACTTCAAGATCTATGATTTTGTCTATTTCCTAGTTTTGTATCTTCTTTTCGAGTTCCCCCTGTAGGGGCCCGTACCACCCCTGTTCTGCTGGTAGGAGGAACATTGACCCCTCTGCTGATATGTTTATCCCTGTTGGTGGTTCATTAAACATTCTGACTGCCTTAGTGGATATACTGTTCTTCCTCCTTTAAAAAATCTTCATCTAGGTCGTTTTCGGGGGCATTGCCATTATCTCTATTCCCATTTTGATTATTAAATTCAGGAAACCTGTTTTACCACTCTTGTGACTGTGGGGGTTGTGGATATGCTGTTTTTTTGCTATATTCATTTATGTCTCTTGTCAACATTTTGATTTTCTTATTTTTAATAACCGCCATTTACTCATCAATAGAGCGGACAGTTTGCGTATATTCAAACTTGTTGTTATGAAAAAAAAAGGATACTTTGTGATAGCTTTATCCAAAATTGCCACATCCTTACTTAATTTTTCTATAGTCTCCTCATTATATTTGACTACAAGCTCCATATACTCAATGCCATGTTTGTCAAAAAGTGCTGTAAGTTCTTCATGGCATGGTGAGTCTACTACAAGACCCGTAGGGAACCGCCATAACCTTAATCCTTTTGGTAGCACCTTCCCCCTTATACATCCCATAAAATAAGCATTGCCCATCTGCAATTTCTTGATTTTAAGTAACACCTGATCAAATTCAGCCAATTTTGTTGTTAAGTCACTACCCCCTGTGTTAAATTCACTACCACAGGGGGAATCAGTTTGTCTTTTGTGGTATTGTTTATACTTGCAGTTGCTTTGTTGTTCGTATGGCGAGTGATCTGGATTTCCAGCTTCCTAAGATTTTCAAGGGAGAAGGTATTAATTCTGCTCAAAGAACAATTGATAGCTTTGTGACTAGAGGAAATGAAAGCTATCATGAACCAGTTGCTGGTACGAGTAGGAGAGATCAACCTATTTTCCAGTGGAGAGAACTGTTGGAAGAAGGGCGAAATTGTAGATTGAATAACCCATTCTCAGATGCAAGATGGAGAAATGTGAGTTCCTTACAACCTGAAATGCAAGAATCTGTGGTAAAATTGGAGAGGTTGTTAACTAAAGAAACTTCCCTAGAATACAATCTACTTTGCCTGCAAAGGTATGTTGAACTAGACATTACCCCTCAGGGTCTTAGGGTATATAAGAACCCTTCTGTACCATTTGACTTGTCAGATTCTGAAGATAAAATGTATGAAAAATGTTGGAAGGCTGCAGCACATAACTGCGTACTGGAATGGGTTAAAATATTAATAGCAAGGGACACGGCGAGGCAGAGAATTCTGAAGGAAGAGATTGCCTCCTTATGTTCCTCTATTTCCGGTCAATTGAGTGCAGTACATTTTGAAAATATCTTAAAAAAGGATAAAAACAATAAACTGTATGAATTTTTTCAGAGGTTAACTGAACAAAAAAGTAGGAAAATCAATTGTGACCTAAGGGACTACAATAATAGTACAGCCTTCACAACAGGAAATAATAAGCATAAACATCAAAGGGGAGGGCACTCTTTAGGAAGGGAAGAAAGAAAGCAACATCTCTCTTTTGTTTCATCAGGAACCAGTGTATCAGAATGGGAGGAAGATAATGGTGAGGATACTTTGCATCCACCATTACCTAATGCACAATAACCAGATTATTTGAATAAAAACTTTTGGAGTAATGAACAACAATAACCAAACAATGGGCGTAAACGCGGCTGATCTGAGTAGAGAAGTAGACAACAGCAGTGGCAGAAACAAAACTGGTATTGACTTAAAAGTGTTTTTAACACAAGCTAAAAATATCCAAGTTATTTGTAATAATTTGGTTTTAAATTTATCAGGGTGTGATTTGAGTGACATTGAACTGTCCATTTTAAACTACGGTTTAAAATTTATTCCAACTGTCCTTTTGAGAAAACATGTTTTTAAGGATGAAATGTTTTGCTTTGTAAGAAAGTTACATTTGTTGGATTTTTATTCTAAACAAAATGCTCATGTGAATGAAGTGTTAGATGCATTAAATAGTACATTTGACACAGATGAAGAAGGTGACATTTTTGTTTCATGTGATTCTTCGTTTGATAATGATATTAATGCATATTGTTTACTTGACACAGCAAATATAGAATGTAAAAGTGACTTTATACCTCCATTTACTAATGATAGCATTAAACAATTTTCTGCTATGGTGGGTTTTGAAGTAAATGTACAGGGAATTTATAAACAAATAAAGACAGGATAGTTTATAATTTGTCTAAAGAAGAGTGGAAAACATTGAAAGAACTAAGTGAAAGACGAGAATTAGTCATTAAACCTGCTGACAAGGGGCACCAAATAGTTATCATGTACAATTTACAATATAAAAAAATGTGTGATGATAATTTAAATGACAGTGATACCTATAGGAAAGTTGCTCTTTCAAATTACAATAAAGCATTCTTCTTCTTCTTCTTCTTTCGGCTTTATCCCGGTTAGGGGTCGCCACAGCGGATCACCTGTCCGCACATTGAATGGCAGTGGAGTTTTACCGTGTCGAGTTGCCAGCCCGGCGCCCAACCTTCCACAGAAGGCACACTCACACGCACACCTAGGGCCAATTTAGAGTGTCCAATCCACCTGCAGCATGTCTTTGGGATGTGGGAGGAAACCGGAGCACCCGGAGGAAACCCACACGACCACAGGGAGGACATGCAGACTCCGCACAGAAGGCACCCCAGCCGAGGATCGAACCGGAGAACCTCTTGCTGTGAGGTGGCAATGCTAACCACTGCACCACCGTGGCTGCCCAAATTACAATAAAGCATTAATAGACTATAATGAGCTACTCTTGAAAGGGTATCGGTTAGGTTATTTTTCAAAACAAGATGTTGAAAAAAAGTTTACTTCTAATGGGAGTTTTATTGCTAGGTTTTATTGCCTCCCAAAGGTGCATAAAAATTCTGTTGCTCCACCAGAATGGCCTATAGTAGCTGCTACACATTATTTTTCCCATAAAATTGGTATTTTGTTACACAATTTTTTGTTAAAGACTTTTTTGGATTCATATGAAAGAGACTCTTTTGATTTTCTTAAAGAAATAAAAACTATTATATGGAAAGAAAATATTTATTGGTTGGTAGTACATGTGAAAACTCTGTATACTAATATTAGTAATCAGTTAGGTTTAGAATCAGTTAAGCATTTTTTGGGAGATAACCCATTGACAAGCGGGTCTATATTAGATCATCAAAAAGGCAGAATTTTGAACAATCTAATATTGAACCCAATATCACGAACACTGAAAACAGTGAAGCTGCACAAAACGATGCGGTGGAAAGTTACGGGTTGGGTTAAGGTAAGTGTGTGATTGTGCGGACGTTTGGGTTAGGGTGTGGGTTGGGTGAGTTAGGGTTAGGGCGCGGATGAGGTAAGTATGCGATTGTGACAAAATTTGGGGTTAGGGGCGGGTTAAGTGAGTTAGGTTTAGGGAGCGGGTGAGGTGAGTGTGCGATAGTGATAATTTGGGGTTAGGGGTGGGTTAAGTGAGTTAGGGTTAGGGCACGGGTGAGGTGAGTGTGCGATAGTGACGGACATTAGGGTTAGGGTCTGGATTAAGGTAAGTGGATAGATAGTAGTGTATGTGCAGTGTAGTGTAGGGTTAGATGTAACTTTTAAATGTATGTGTGTGGATTGCTGCTTTTTAGTGTGCTTGTGATGTGTGTGTGTTTCTCGGAACAGCAAAATTGAAGTTTCAATATTGTTAGGGCTCAGGTTTTGCAGTTCGACATTACGGCATTCGATAATGAGCCGTTTTGATGATCTGATATAGACCCTTGACAAGCTATATGATTGAGTTATTGCAGTTTTGTTTAGAACATAATTATTTTGAATTCAATGGGGAGATTTTCCATCAAATAAAAGGTACGGCAATGGGGGCTTCTTTTGCCCCCATGTATGCCAACCTGTTTATGGGTCTCTTTGTACAGAGGTATTTGTATAAAATGGAATTCTATAAGAAGTATGTTATAAAATACTTCAGGTTCATTGATAACTTGATTTTTGTGTATGAAGGGGGAGAGTCCTTGGTTTCAGGATTCTTTGCAGACTTGCAACATAATGGCTTTGGCCTGGGCTTTGATGGGTTGCAGGTAGATAGAAAGGTCACTTTTTTAGATATGGAATTAGAAAGAATTATAGGACAGAATGTACAAACTAGAGTACATAGAAAATTCCCTGATGTAAACCATATCTTAAATTGAAAGAGCTGTCACCCCGAACACTTGATTGAGTCTATACCTTATGGTGAATTCCTAAGAATATTTAGACTTAACAGTAACAAATCCATCTTGTGGGAAGATTTAAAGTTTATGTATGCCCAATTTTTGAGTAAAGGATATGAACAAGGAGTTTTAGAGGGAGCCTTAAAGAAGTTAGTTAAACAAATTCATTTTCAAAAAGGAAATATGTTTAAAATACAACAATATAATAGAATAGATAGGCATCAGAATAAGATTAAGAACAAGGGGCAGGTGTACTTTGTTACTACATTTAATGTGAAGACAAATGATATATCTGATATAGTAAAATACTATTGGGAATTTTTACTGAAAGATCACAGACTGAAGGATATATTACCATACATGCCATCATTATCCTTAAAAAGAGAAAGAAGTATTAAAGATATATTAGTCCACAGTCGTTTTGAATGTCCCAAGGAAAATTTGTACATAACTATGTGAATTAGAGGTATGAGGTCATGTGGCAGATGTTCTGTCTGCCATTATACTGTGCCATATTTTGACAAAATAAATGGGATAATTTGTACCCCTAGACTAAATGTCAGTTGCAATACCAAGGGGGTAGTATATGCACTGAAGTGCTCCTACAACCTGTTCTATATTGGTGAAACAAAAAGGTTATTTAGGACAAGGTTGCAGGAGCACTTAAGAGATATAAAAAATAATAAAATAGAAAGTCCCGTAGCACAACATTATATGTTATTTCATAATGGAAATAGTGATTGTTTAAGGGCTACAGTATTGGAAGCTGTGCAGGGATGGGGTGATATAGAAGTTAAAAAAGACTTCTGTACAAGAAAACTGTTTATATATTAAAGTTTGAAACATTGTCACCTAATAGGTTAAACATTGAGTGTAATTGGAGGGTGTTCCTCTATTTAGAATTTTTAATTGGTGTTAATTTTTGCTCTATATAAGCATAATGGTGAATGTAATGTTTTATCTCTTGAAGGCTTGTTAGCTGAGGCGCTAAGATCAATTAAAGAATTTTCTACTGTAGTTTACTGTTCCCTCTCTTTTGTGGTATTGCTTATACTTGAAGTTGCTTTGTTGTTCGTATGGAATCAGTTTGTAACCATTAATTCAATGATGGGATTCCATTAACATAACCCGTGTTCACATTAGTACTATACACAGTACTGACCCCTTCAGGTACCAAAGTTGGAATAGCTGAAAGATGCTGTTGGAGTGCAGTCATTTCATTATTCCTTATAGCCTGATCACTGCATATATCCTGAGTGTGTGTACTTGTATTCCCATACACAGATAACTGGGAACACAATAATTGTTCAAGCCTTTCCATTCTTTTTGTTAGCTGTTGGATGAGAATGGTCAGATCACCCACCGATTCATCCAACACTTGGGAAGCATGAGCTTGAGATGATTCCATTTGTGTGCTGGTTAACATAAAATACTGGTAGACCCAATCCAACAAATAACATACTGAAGAACAAAAAAAAAACATGTCAAAAATGGATTGTTCAACTCGCAAACCAAATGCCATGAAACGTTTTATTCCAAAAACATTAAAACAATGATATCATACAAGTCAGTGATATCATGGAAAATAAGCGCTTTTGTCTCTTAAAACATAAAAGAAACTTCATCAGATCTAAATACACTTGCTTACGTATGAGTACATATAATGATAGGAATGGATACATGTTTAGATGCGGTACATGTTCGTTCTGTTCCCACATTTTACAAGTAAGTGAAGTCGTTATTAATGGATATAAATTAAGGATTAGTGGTAAATATTCTTGTAATTCTGAAAGGGTGGTATATTGTGCCTTGTGCACAAAATGTCCAGGCTTTTATGTGGGGAAAATGGAATGTAAGTTAAAAAATAAGATTAATGAACATCTGAGGGATATAAGGCTTAATAGACAAGTAAATGCACTGGCAAAACATTGTAATGAATGGGCAGGGCATGAGTTCAAATTTATACTGTTGGAAGGACTTAAGATAGATGTAAGAGGTGGTGGGGCGCCTGGCCACTTTTCTTAAAAAAAAATGAGACTTAACTTGGCAGATGTTCTTACATGCATGTTTTTGGCCAGGTTTAAATGACACTATTTCTATATCGTGTATTTTGAGACTTAAAGCATTCGAATGTTAATAACTAACTTTACTATAGGATTTGAGATTATCCTAAAGTGTAGTTTACTAAAACAGGTTGGTGTCTTATAATATTATATCTACAGTACGTTTTGTAATCAAAGATCTTAGTAAATTTGTAAACAGTGTTTATTGTATTTATATTTAATTTTGTATTTATATTTCATTTCCTGACTGGGTTCACATAGTTTTATGAGGTAGAGAAACCCCATTGACTGCTTTCAAAGTGAGCATGTTTTGAGTTCTGTGATTGGCCATAGGAAAAGGGGTGTATGGGGCATGTACTGAAGTGTAGAACAAGGGGACAGTGCTTTACAGGAGCCCCTTAATTGTTAAAACATGAGGAGGTAAGCTTTTCTAGGAAATACATTGTCAAACTTTGTGGTAATAGTTAAGCAATACCCTAAGCATGACCTGGTAGTGAGGGATTAGTGGGAGGGGTAGTTTACTCATTAGCTAACACAGGAAGTATTACTCTTAGTCCAGGAAAAAAAGCCTTCAAAGGAGCATTCACTTATAACAGATAGTCTAGCAAAGTGGTTATGCAAGAGTCCCTAGATACGTATTTTTACAGACAATTTTAATTACAATCATCTCAGAGGTACAGTAACTGTAGCTCAAGAAAAAATACGTAAGGACTGCAGAATTATATCACTTCAGCTAAATGACCATGATGAAGGGTCCAACCACATGTGGTCTTTTGTCATCTGTACCAATTACATAAAATATGTAATATCTAGATGTTATCTGGTTTAATTTGCTCTGTAAAGTTCTCTAGAAGCCATTACTTTTTATAAAAAATATTGTCTTTTTGAAATGCCCTCCTAAAAACCTACACAGTATCCATGAAAAAAAATCATGATCATTATCCCTAACACATTCCTTAGCCTTTGCTCAGCATTAGCCACAATAAACCAACTATTGTCAATCTTTAAAATGAGTTTACTGTTAATGTTGTTTCATATCTTCTTTTAAACAAATGTTTCATAGCTGTTATTTTCTGGCTTACAGAATTCCAGTTCAGTCTGCTACGTCTTATTTTTTTTCTTTACTTCTTGTGCTTTCTTGTCTAAATTTCTGGCTTGGTAGCTTCTAGAAATAAAACTTTTAGTCCCCACAGTGATTTTTTTTAAATCATCCTTTGTATTTCTAGATGGGCATGTTTATATATCTATAGCTGTATTATTCATAATGGATTCCAAGTTTTAAAATGAAAACATAAGATACTGTCAACCTCCTTGACATAGGAACTATGAATAATAATATTACCATCTTTATACTTATTTATTTATTTCCATTTAATAACCAGGTAGGTGAGTTGGTCAGTTGCCCCTTTTCATTAAATATCCCACCAGGTATGATGCAAACAAGCTAAACGTTTTATTTCAGCCAATGTAAAACACAAAAAGCATTACACCGTTAATAACAATAAAGAGATGAGTGCTTTCATCTAACTTTATGATAAGACTTCATCAGATACTGCTCTGAGGTCTTTACTAACCTATCAAAAACTGACCTAAATAAACTAGACTCCAGCTATAACAGAATAGCTAAGTTTGTTACCAACCAACCCCACAGAACACACCACTGCACTGCTCTCCGACAGTTCATCTGGCTAGAACTTCCCAACCTATTATTACTAAAATAACTTTCACTTGCCCATAAAATCATATTCAACCCTACTGCCTAGCTCTATCAAACCTAGTCCAGTGAAACACAAACTGTAGACTCCTCAGGTCATCAAATAAACTAATGCTAAAAGTAACCCAGCCTCACAACTATCACAGAGACTCTCTCTACACCCATAAAATAGCCAAAGATTGGAACACCCTTACTCAACAGATAACTAAAACCACCAACCTGTCCACATTTAAAACTACTCTAAAAGACTATTTAAATGATAATTGGCTATGCCCCTGTATTGCTCCCAACTAATATTCTTCCTATTTTTCCCACTCATCTCACACATTAGCCCAAATAGTGCTCATTCCACATAGGGCTATCCCACTATCTGTCTTATCTTTATTAATCTTTGTGGCTTCAGATGATCTAACTTGTAAAACTACATGATCAGTCTTGGTCTTTCAGAAGTGACTCACCTTCTAAAGCTACATGACTTATGTACCTCATATATATTGTAAAAAAATATATATATACTATTCCTGTATGCCTGAAACATGTATGTTTATATTGTATTCTGTTATTATATTTTGCTATAATATTTTGTTAAGCTCATTTAGATATTGTTAGCAATGTACTATTTAAACTAAGTTTACTGCTTGTACCTTAATAATGTTCTTTTTGTTGTGGAGCTTTTCTCCCTGGGTCTGCATTGAAAATGTTTTTTTTTTCAACCCAGTCAGACACTACCTGGTTAACAAATGTAAATAAATAAATAAATGAATGAATGAATGAATGAATGAATGAATTAATTAATTAATTAAATCATGTGATCATTTTATAGCATTGTGGTCGCATGTTCCCTTTAAAGTTTAAAGATACATTGTTACCATTTTAAACTTTACTGTTTCCGTGATCAGCAATTTCATATAACAGCAGCTGTTGAATAGTTTATAATCCTTCCATAAATGTGCTTCATAAAAACTAAACTTTAAATACAAAAAAAATCCAAATTTAGTTTATAAACTTATAAAAATGACAATAATAGTGACGATTAAAAATCTGATATGAGATATGAACTGACTTACCTGTTATCCCAATTAACAGCCAATAATATTACAGATTTTATTTTATATATATATATATATATATATATATTTTTTTTTTTTTTTTTTTTTTTTAAGTGGGCTATAAAATAATAATAATTGATAGACAGTACTACTATCTTTCATATGCTTTAATTTTTGAGATACTTGAAATAGATATAACGTCATTGAGCCCTGGTGGAGATGAAGTATTTAAATATACTTGCACTAGACTTCTCTTTGTTCAACTATTTTATTTTCCAAGGTCCTCGTCTAGGGATTGTTCCACTTTTTGAAGAATAAAAAATGAAAATCTATGATGAAAATATTTGGAAATGTGCTTAAAAAGAGCATTGGTGATGTTTTGCTTTTTCATGTTGTAGTAGTGTTCGTATATTCTTTGTGTAAGCTTGCGTTCAATTTTCCATGGTAAAATACTGAACATGTATTACAAATTGTGATATAAATGACTCCTTTAGTTTGACAATTATAACATTCTCTGTCTGCCCACTTGTATGGTTTCTGTTTGATTAATGTAACAACAATGTGCACAAGTTCCACATTTTGACATTTTTCCTAAGTGTTGGTTCCATCTCAGAGAGACATTATTGAAATAGTTCCTAAAGCTGTTGCCTCTTTTATACATGACTTTTGGATGAGCTTCTAGTGTTTCATAAATGCATCTGTCATTTTGAATAAATTGCAGGTTTTTTGTCATGATACTGGCAATTTGTTGGCTATCAACATTTTAAGTGGTGATGAAAGGATGTGGGAATACATTATCAACTTCTCTTCTCTTACTTTTGTTAATTTTGTCTGCACCAGTAGTCATCTGAAGCTCATTTATATTAGTAGATGGTGCTATGGGTTGTTTACTTTCTGTTTTAATGAGAAGAGGCACATATATCCCAGAATTCATTTATGTATTACCTCTTCTTTAATAGATAATACCATACTATCAGGGGGTTCCTATGAGTACAACGAAATTGCATTATGTCGAATGCGTTTTCGTTGACACATGTAGAGCGAACAGGCAAAACAGCGAAGCGGCTGTTCAGCGAAATTTTTCCCTGGGAAAGAAGTCGCTTGACCGCTTCATTGTTTTGCCGTGTTCTGAAGTGTAGTGTGGTCCCTTGTCCAGTATAGCTCCTGAGCGTGATTGTGCAACAGTTACTGACCTTAGGGTTAGGGTGTGGGTTAAGGTAAGTGCATATGTACGAAAGTGTTTACTGTTTTATATTTTATGTTAAATGTATGGTTGAGTTATGTGTGTATGTGTTTTCAGTTGTTTACTTTTGTTTTGGGGGGGAGTAGAGTTAGGGTTAAGGTAAGTGTGTATGTGTTTGGAGCTGTTTATGTAAATGTGAGAGAGTTACTGACCTTAGGGTTAGGATGCGGGTTAAGGTAAGTGCATATGGTTTAAAATGTTTACTGTTTTTTTTTTTTGTTAAATGTATGTTTGGATTATGTGCATATGTTTATTTAGTTGTTTACTGTTTTTTGGGGGGTATAATTAGGATTGGGTATGTGTGCATGTGTTTGGAAGTGTGTAATGTGTTTTTTTTTTGCGGGGGTTGGAACAGCGATTTCTTTCCCTAGGAAAGAAATCTCTGTTCTTTCAATTCGACATTTTCAGCTTTCGCTATGTGTCGATGTAACATCATTCGCTGTTTTAAGCATTTGATGTTGCAATCTAGACCCCTATCAGGATATCCTCTAATCTGATATTGTCAACTTTTTCATCTCCTTCTCACAAATGGGTTACAGATCCAACTCAGCAGTTACTAAGCTCGTGGCAACCAAAGAAGTTCTTGGACAACTCCCCTTAGCCACAATGCATCTCTCCCTGTTCCCTCAGATCTCATTTGCCACTTCACAAAAGACGTGGTCCTTCCTTATATGTCAGGTCGTATTATTTGAATTACTGTTTTTTTTTGCTTATACCATCCAGATTTTCAGTTTTTCATTTTTAACCTGATTTCTTCCCTTGTGCTAAAAATTTTCAACTTCCATTAGTAACCACTTTTTATTAGGTTATGTCTCTCTCTCTCTCTCTCTCTCCTCTACCATTTTTTAATATGGCATTTTCCTTCATTCCTTTACCTTTTTAGGTAATCTCAACTACTATCTTTAGTAGTTTTAACCCCCCCTTTTACTTTCTCTACTAAAAAAAAGATCTTTTGTTTCTATTTCCTTTCTTTTTTCTAGTGTCTGCCTTCCTGTCTGCACCAAATGCAGGCATAAAATCCCATTCAGTGATTCACACTCTTTGTGTGTGTATTCTTTAGGGCCTCTCCACTTGCAAGAAAACTGCACCATTTGCCATGCTTTAAACCATCATGCATTGGTTGAAAGAAGAAATAGACTTATCTTGAAAGGGATGCTTCCCTCTGCTTTTGAAGAGGCCATTTCTGCTCCCCTAGTAAAACCACCCACTTCAAAATCAAAGTCTGCTCAATCTAGCCCTGCTTCTTCCCTTTCTGTGAAATCTAGTGATAAGGGCAAGAAGAGGCCTTCCTCAGTTCTATCCAATACTTAGGAGCCAAAGACCAAAATTTCAAAATATTCTGAAAAAGACCTGTTGGGGCCATCGGCACTGGCTGCTGACAAGCTGGATTCAGTATCTTTGGCTCTGGAATCATCTGGTAAGGATGGGCCAGGTGCGTTGGAAGTGGATTCAAAAAAGAGTGCTTTTAAACCCATTATGACTCTTCCTCGAATCAGGTACTCTCCAACCTATGATCCTGTGCCTTTCAGAGTACCATCCCCATTTCTGTCCAGGCTGAAATCCCCATCTGGCTCCTCTTCTCATTCAACCAGGAGCCTTACTGAGGATGACGTGGAACGTTTGGTGCAAAAGATTCTATGGGCACAGGGTGTAAGTAAGTCACCCTCAACCCCAATCCACTCATTTCCAGGGCTTCTTGAGTCTACTACTCCCACTATGGATCCTCCTCTGACTTCAAAGCAAATTTTGGAGCCCTGGGATCCAATATGCCCAGTACACTTTAGGTCAGATCCGAAAACATCTTCTTCTGATCAGGCCTTTGCTCTGAGCTCTTCAGTTTTCTCAGAACCGGAGAACTCCTGGAGCCACAGTGCCCCTCGCAGTCCTCGACAGCATTCGACTCCCAGACAGTTGGAGCAGTCGATGCACATCAGGGCTTCTGTGTAGGTGAGCTCAGCTCCAGCTTCTACCCAAGGTGAGCTATCTTTGGGGTTGGAAGAGGCTTTGGCTCACAAGCATGTTTTGTTGGGTTCAGGAGTCCTCTTTCACTCAGGAGCAGTCAGCCTTTGTGGCCTTGGAGAGGGTGATAGCTACCATTGCAAATAAAAGGGTATCTCCCCCTTTGGATCCTCAGTTTGGTCCAGATTCCCTGAGCACCTCTTCCAGCCAGGATGCTCCACTAGGACAGCAAGACCTCAAGCACCAGGATTCCCAACAGGGTGCCCCTGTCTCTTTGGACACCTCCCCAGAGTCTCCCACTGAGGAGGATCCTCAGAAGAGACTTTGTAAGAGGAAACATTTGGACTCCACTGAGGAATCTGCCACTGAATACACCGACCTTGATGAAGGAGAAGGATCCCCATGGTCACCTCCTGAGGACGTATCCTTTGGGGAGATTCTGGAAATACTGAAACAGAGAGGCAGCTGGCAGTCCAGTAATCCTTATCCTGAGGAGATGGTGTACCTGGCAGCTTTTGGTTTTCACCCATCTTCCTCCTGGGTGATTCCGCCCACCAATGAGCTCATAGGTATTATCTCTCAGCAGGTGTGGGAGACCCCAGATTCCATTGAGCCTGTTCCCTGGAGACCAAACAAGATAATTACAGCTCCGTCAGATAAATCCTTCTGGACTAAGGTTGTTGCAGTAGCTGCCATGGTACTGGCAGCAGCAACCAAAACAGAACTTTCAGAGGAGAACTCTACTATCCACCTGCCAAATAAAGATTCTCAGACAATGGATAGATGTGGGAAGCATGTTTTCTCTTCAGTGACATTTGCTTTGCAATCACTGAACTATCTTTTCCATTTTACTAGGTTACAAAGGGATCTGATTAAGAAGTTATCAGATGGCCTGGAAGGAGCAGTAGCTGAAGGGGTACGGCAGAAGGCAGCTTCACAGCTAGTGACTGTACACTCTATAGCTAACTCTTCCATGAGACTTTTAGGCTTATTGCACATACAGAAGGGACAAATAGGGCAGCAGGTTCTGGCATCTCCATGAGGAGATATGCCTGGATGCACCTATATGACTTTGGGGAGCCCTTTAAGCCTTCCTTTGTCAATGCCCCTTTTGATGGTTCTTCTCTTTTTGGACCTAAAGTTAAGGATACCCTTTCCAGGTATGCCATGGGCATACTTTTTTCTGTGCCGCAGAGACCCTACTCTAAAGGTCATAGAGGAAGTGGAAAGATGTGGTTCAAAAAATCTCAGAGTTCTTACTAGGACACACAAAGATTTTTCCCCTAGAGGTAGAGGGGAGAATAGTAATAATGGAAGATGCCACCCTTGTGGCAGAGGAGGCCCAGAAAATCAGGGCTCCCAAGAACCCTTTTTCAGGAAACCCTCCAGTGCTCCTGAAGGGAGACCCAATTGTCCACCTCTGGAGGCAATCTGGGGCCGACTATCTCTGCACTGGAGAGCCTGGCAAAACATAACTTCCGATTTGTGGGTGCAGAGGATTATATCCAGAGGCTATTAGATTCTTTTCAGTCAATCACCTCCCCTTACCAACAGAATCCCAGGCATCCCACCCAGTCAAAGGGAGCAGGCAGTTCTTCAGGTTCAGAAACTGCTAGAAAAAAAGATTCATCCAAGAGGTCTCCCCAGGCCAGAGAGGATTTGGAACTTACTCATGGTTCTTTTTATTTCCAAACAAAACATGGGACTGGAGACCGATTCTGGATTTCAGCAAACTAGACAAGTCAGTTTGATGTAGCAAGTTCCAAATGGTCATGGTTCAGTCTATACTTCCATTCCTGGAGAAGGACAATTCCATGTGCACAGTAGATCTTCAGGACGCATATTACCATCTAAAGATGGAGAGGTGCTCCAAAAGATACTTACACTTCTGGTTGGGAGCCAGTCATTTCCATTTCAGAGTATTGCCCTTTGGTCTCACCACAGACCCCAGAATGTTCACCAAATGTGTGGCAGTGGTTGCTGCTCACCTGAGATGACAAGGATACCGGGTGTTGCCTTATTTAGATGACTGACTCATCTCTGCCCCAACCAGGCGTCTACTGTTAAACACACAGGACTCAGTTCTCCAGCTTTGTGCAGAATTAGGTATCACAATAAACTACCAAAAATCACATCTGGAACCAGTACAGACCTTGGAATTCATTAGAGTGGTTTTGGACACTACTCAGATATTTGCCAGACTTCCAACATCGAGAGTATTATCTTAAGATGACAAACAAACAGGTTGCTTTGAAACTGGAAGGTAGTCGCATGTCACGTTCTTCAAGCATTAGGATCAATGGCTGCGGCAGTAGAGTTAGTCCCATTAGCCAGATTCTACAGTGGCTCCTAGTGGCCCAATGGTCCATTCTTCATCATCCCATGTCTCACCAGATTTTGATAACAAACACATGCAAAAGATCCCTCTTATGGTGGATGCAGTCAGATCAATTGCTACAAGGCCGACCCTTTGTTTCCCCACAGCCACAGGCCTTGGTAACCATGGATACCTCCTAGATGGGGGGGGGCATTATCTGGGGAGAATGGTCCAAGGAGCCTGGTCTGCAGATGAGGCAAACCTGCACATCAATGTCCTGGAGATGAGTGTTGCAAGCATTCCAAGCTACTCTTCCTCTAGGGACAGTTGCAATTCAGTCAGACAACATGTCAGTGGTCTGGTGTATAAACAAGCAAGGAGGAACCAGATCTTACCCTCTATGTTGAGTAGCCCAAAGAGTGTGGCAATGGGCGATCTCCTTCAACTGCTTTCTCATAGCAATGCACATTCTGGGGAAGTCCAGTGTGATAGTGGACAGTTTGAGCAGATCCATTCTCATGCCTCATGAGTGGTCCCTCAACCAAAGTGTAGCGTTGGACATTTTCCACAGATGAGGCCAGCCTTGCTGCAACCTTTTTGCTTCCCCCCTAAAGAACAAATGCAGCAACTACTTTGCCCTGATCCCCCCACAGGGGGAGCCCCTGAGGAATGCTCTCACTCACAATTGGCCCCCGGTGTACTTTATGTCTTTCCATCATTCCCCTTGATCTCAAAGTTCATTGAGAAAGTAAGCAGATTGAAGAGAACAGTAATCCTCATTGCCCTGTTCTGGCCTTGTCAAATTTGGTTTCCCTTTCTCTTGTCTTTTCTTCAGAAGAAGCCCTGGATTCTGAAAAGCTTTCCAGAGCTGCTGTCACACCCGAAAGGAATGACTCCTCCAAACCTTCACAATCTCAAGCTGATGGTTTGGTTTCTCCAGTTTCCTTAATTGCCAGACAACCCATGCTCTCCTCGCCAGTCAGACATATTTTGTTGTCATCTCATAAATCTTCCACCCAAAAGCTTTACAAAAGTAAATGGAAGAGATTTGTAATTTGGGTAAAACAGCGTAATGTAGATCCTGTTACAGCTATTACAGTCCCTGTTCACTTTGTCTTAGATTTTTTGGCTCAGCTTTTTAATGATGGAACGTCTGCTTCTACAGTTAAAGTTCAATTGGTGGATATTTCAGTTTTTCATGTTGCAGAGGATAAATTGTCGCTAATTTCTCACAAACTTTGCAAAGCCTTCTCTGTTGTTAAGGCCACCTCACAGGGATCCTTCTCCTCTGTGGGACCTCAGTTTAGGGCTACGTTCTATTGTGCAACCACCTTTTGAACCTGCAGCCTTCTGTGATATTAACTCATTCACTCCAATGGAGCTCAGGAAGTTTGCACTGTAACTTTCAATGGGCGGAGCCTAAGCCTTTTGACAGAATCAAATTATGTCCTCACATTTCAAGAAAATGTTCATATCTCTGGAACTATGGGGGTTATGCAAGAAGTATGAATGGCAAACTCTTCAGCACAAACTATTTTTATAGTACTAGTATTTCTGAGGTTCTACATCTTAAACCGAATTTTAAAAGTCTCAGTAAACACAGCAACTATTACATTTGTAATATTTTACAAACAGCTTACAATATCTCAGGATCTACTCAAGTTATACACATACTGTCAGCAGCATTTTATTCATCTGGCTGAGAGATTTCATATGAGGCTAAGGAGTTCTGTCTGTGTTACTTGACTGTTGAGATATTTAGAAAAATGGGAAAATGATATCTAAATTAATATAATAAAAACAACAGTTACTATCTCTTTACCTGCACTAGACAGAGGTCAAATATTAATGCAATTGAGTTTGCTATTGTGTAAGCTTTAAGATGAAATCTTTTAAAACCTTGTACATAGCATGGTTTTGGAATTATTGATGCAAATATGAATAAGCAATATTTAACCCCTAGATGCATCAGTAGAAGGTAACTCCAGAGGCACCTGGAGGCATCACTTGGATGTAATGAGTTAAGTTTCTCTCTTAGGAAAACTATATTTCTAGTAGCAATTACACTGGCAAGGAGAATTACAGAGATATAAGCTTTATGCTCACAATCTCCATATCTGATTTTTCACAAAGACAGTCTCTCTGTGTACCAACTCCTCCTTTCTCCCCAAAGTTGTTTCTCAAACCAATATCAACCAAACCATCCATTTGCCTGTCTTCTTCCCTAACTGCAGCAACAAAGGTGAATATATTCTACACTTGCTGGATGTGCATAGAAAATTACAATTCTACCTACATAGAACCAAAGAGTTTTGCAAGATAAACCAGTTGTTCATTGCTTTTGCAGGTCCTAAGAAAGGTTCATTAGTCTCCAAGGTTACTTTATCAAGATGACTTTCTGATTGCATTTCCTTTGTTTACACCTCAAAGGGTATTAATCTCCCCATGCCTCTTCGGGCTCATTCCACTAGGGCCATGACCTCATCTGCTGTTTTTCAAACTAATGCTTCCATGGATGACAATTGTGCAGCAGCCACTTGGTCAAACCATCATACCTTTATCTCCCACTATAAGTTGGACATGGTCTCCTGGGAAAGGGCCTCCTTTGATTCGATGGTTCTGAGGAACATTCTCCCTTGAGTCTGCCCAGGATATAGGGAGCTGGGGACTCTGTCCCATTTGTGAGGAGGAGATGAAAAAATTGACAATATCAGACAAAAAGAAGTTATGTACTCGCCATTAACATTCCATCTGTATTGTCCTCACATCCCCCTCCCTCCAGCCCCCGGCCCTGGTTGAATGAGAAGTTTCTATACTATAGGACATGTTATTTATCCTTGTCTCTGCAGAACTGTTCTCTTCAACCATCTTTCATTCTTTGGTTTTATTTCTGGGTTTCTTGCCAGTGTGAATTATGGTAAACAAGATCTGAGGGAACAGAGAGAGATGCATTGTGGGTAATTGGAGTTGTCCAAGAGCTTCTTTGGTTGCCACAAGATTTAGTAACAGGCCGAGTCGGATCCGATGATCTGATCCATAATCCATTTGTGAGCAGAGATGAAAAAAATCTAAACTACAGCTGGAACATTACCGTGAGTACATAACTTCTTTTTTTTTAACATTGCACACAGTAAATCACATTCCTTTAGCAACTCATCATCCTTAGACTCCATTCTTGCAGCCCTTACCATCTGCCCTTTTACTAAGGCATGTTTCTGATGGTAAGGGTGACTACTGGTAAAGTGTAAGAGCATTCTGGAATATGTTGGCTTCCTAAAGATAGTGGAAGTCAATCCCCCAACATCATTGTCCTTAGAAATTTTTACATCAAGGTATGGTATTGAATCAAATCTAGCAGTATATGTAAACTTGTGGTATTATTGAAGTACTGTATAAATGACTCAATGATAGTTATAGGACCTGCCCAGGCAACAAATAGGTCATCCAAAAACTGTGTGATCATTTTGATATTGTTGGTGTATGCATTATTGAATAAGAATTTATACTCCCAAGATGCCATAATGATATTATCAAAACGTGGCCTGCAAGCTGCACCCACTGCTATCCCGGACATTTGTTTAAAATAATGGCCTTTGTAATAAATATAATTATTATCCAAGACAAATTCCGTCAGTAAACTGAATGTGTTAACCTTATCTTGGTGTAAGGCCAAAGTTTGGGATAGAAACTCAGAGAACCACTCAGGTCCTGTGGCATGGGGAATACAGCTGAACAAGTCTTTAACATCGATAGTAATGAAGGCTAAATCCATGGGATCATCCAACTGCTGGCATTTATCTAAAGAAATCCCATGAATCCTTGCATATATGCAGAATATCCATGACCTGTTTTTTTTAACTGTTGGTCAATGAATTCTAGCGATGCATCTGGTTTTTCAATTCCCTCCGTCCACTATAGGTCTTAACAGTGGTTCAGTCAAGGATTTATGGATCTTGGGGACAGCAAATATTGTTGGTATCTTTGGTGTTTCAATGTGCATAAGCTTATTTTCATCTGAGTTAATTTGTCCTTGCATGAGTATGTCATTGAAGATAAAAGTCAATCTTTTGGTATGAAATATTTATCTCATTAATGGAAACCTTTGAGTATGTATCATCATACACCAGTTCAAACATTCTTTGTTCATAATCTGTTTGATTCATGATGATAAGTCCTCCACCTTTATCAGGTCGCCTGAACCTTTAAACCTTTAAAGGGAACATGTGACCACAAAGCTATAAAACAATCACATGATTTAATTAATTTATGTAATGAAGTCGTAACATAAAGTTAGATGAAAGCACTCATCTCTTTATTGTTTTTAATGCTGTAATGCTTTTTGTGTTTTAAATTGGTTTGAATAAAACGTTTAGCTTGTTCGCATTGTACCTGGTAGAATTTTTCATAGTTGTCATGTTTGAGTAAGTTTGGATTGGAGTTGCCCCTTTTCAGCCATAACCCACACAGGTGCAATAGTATACAATCTTAGAACAGAATTTTGAGCAACAGGTCAGTGTCACAAAGGTTAAATTACAACATAACTAAGAGATAATGGATTTACAACATAAGCAGAAGAGAAACAAGTAGAATTTAACTTATACAAAGTTCAAATGACCAATACTATTTACAATATGAACACTATGGGCCGAATTCATGACGGCCTACAGTAAGTGTTGCTATCGAGTACATGTTGCAGTGCTCTGCACACACAATAGCGTGCTATTTTGTATTCATTAAATAGCTCTACAATTATTGTAGAGCCTCAAAACAAGGGTGAACAGCAGAATATGTTAATGAAAGCATAAGTAGCTGAATTACATGCTAATTAACCATTCCCACATGGCAGAGCTATTCAGAAACCCTCAAAGTTATCATGTACATTTAGTGTAGTAATTTGGCCTAAAATCAAAACTCTTTGGAATACAGCCACGATTCCATTTAGAAAAAAATGTTAGGGATTGCTGCTGCCATCATTTACTTGTATGTGCAACAGGCTTTAATTCAAGGTGCTGCTACTGCTGTCAGACCTTGGCCAAGAAGAAGGGTGTTTAGACCCTGCTTGATTAATCATGGACTGCATGAAACAGAAATTATTCAGCAATACTTTGTGGAAAGGGAAACACTAGAGGAAATATGCAACCTCTTCTGCCCTCACCTGGACCCAAATTAAATCATGGGAAACCCATCCCACTGGAAACAAACGTATGTATAGTATTACGTTCACTAGCTACAGGTACTTTCCAGATACCTATGCGATATATTAGGGGTGTCACAGGCCACGGCATCCAGAATATTACATCATTTTCTAAATGCAATGCTACAACATGCAAGGAGCATATTTATTTTCCATGCATCCCAGAGAAGAGAGGAAGAAACATGCAGGAATTATATGCAATAGCACACTTTCCTGACATTTTGAAGGTGATAAATTGCATGCATGCATAGAAATAAAAGTCCTATCCTGTAAACAGGGAAGGAGGTATATTAACAGGAAAGGATACCACACTGTAAATTGTCAGGTTGTCTGTAATGCCCAAGGGATCAACTACAATGTCTGTGCAGGTAATCCAGGCAGTTTTCACAACTCAAACAATATGGCACACCTATGAGCTATACACAAGGTTTGTTAGGGGTGACATTCCACAAGGGCATCTAGATGGGGATGCAGGTTATGCACTGGAACCTTGGCTCATGACACCCATGAGAAACCCACACAACCCAACTGAGCAATGATACAATGCCCACTCACAAACTAGAAATATCATAAAATGTGTATTTGGCTTGCTCAAACAAAGGCTCCAGTGTCTAGACACATCAGGAGATGCCCTGCAGTATGACCCAACAACCTCTGCCCAAATACTCACAGTTTGTGCCATGTTCCACAATATAATTCTTAAGAAACAGTTTCAACAAGGACAACAAGGGGCAGAACCACAGTCCCCAGGACCACTGGCAGGGCCAGCAGCTCCAACAGTTACAGATGAGGAGTCTGAGGGAGAAACACTAGCTGCAGATGGTGCTGGTAGACATTGGTATGCATAATATGCCATGGCTCTGGTAAGAAGCAAGGGATAACACAAACACTCTGGCTGGATAAGTCAAAACCTAAGATCCTAAGCACATACAAATATTAAAACTGATGCAAAAGTCCACAGCCTTTACTTAACCATGCAATATTTGTGTTCTGTTAGCATTAGACAGAGACAACCCCCAAGGGCATATCTAGTAACTGCAGTATTAACAAGTTAAAGGTGGTACCTGTATAGAAATCTACAAGAGGTATATAACTGATTACTTGTTTGTGTCTTTCAGCTTTTCCCGGTTAGGGGTCACCACAGCGGAACTCCGGTCCGCTAATGATTGGCAGTAGAGTTTTACATGCTGGCTTGCCAGGCCTAATGCACAACCTTCAACGAAGGAATGCCCATTCACGCATGTCGCCACACAGAAGACGCTCTAACTGAGAATCGAACGGGCAACGTCTAACTGTGAGGCGACAACGCTACTGCAGCACCACCACCGCTGATTACTCTTACATGAAAATACTTATATGTCCCTAAGCTGGATTATGTCTCAGGTGTACAGTAATATTAGTAATTGCTTACAACTGTTTGCAATATACAGCTATGTATTTTGCCCAGTACTGTACATCAAACATTTCAATTGACTACTGTAAATAAACTAGTAAGCAGGCAAATTGTAGCATTATTTGCACATTTATAACAATAAGCAATGCTTAAATATCTGCTTTGACTCCATTACTAAGAATACCAACAGAAGTACAGTGAGTATAAATAATTACATAACCAAACATTCACAAGTGAGTAGGAAGAATCAATAAAAATATTTCTTCTGCATTACATTTACATTAAAGCAAGCTTCTGAGTAAGCAAACATTAGCTATCCATTCTGTGCATCATACATATATGCAACCCTAAGTCACAAAGAAATGTGCAAAGGGCAGGGCACAGCCATCATCACTCACATAGGGTTGGGGATGGATACATACAGGAGGGCAAGCCTGACACCACAGAAGTAACAGTCTGTAAGAGTGAAACAATGTTTATTAATTAAAGTATGTAATTGTCAGTGTCAGTAGCAAGACATGCGTATCAGTCAACAATAGTGTTTAGGTATCATGTGTGTGTGTGTGTGTGTGTGTGTGTGTGTGTGTGTGTGTGTGTGTGTGTGTGTGTGTGTGTGTGGGCAAGTGTGGTAGTATGGCAAGTTTTTGTTTAAAGTGTGTGTGTGTTTGCATGAACACAATCAAGCATTATGCTAGCACTACATTCTGGCATTTTTGACAGGTGTGAGATGTGCCTGGTAGAGTAGTCAGTTCATCATCACTGCCCCCGATCATGAGAACTATATCTGCCAGGGGTTGCAGTGCTAGTTCCATGGCCCTAGAAGTTGGGGTGCTATATGAATGTGAGTGATGTTTGGTGGATCAGATCTCATCCTAACTACTTCCAGGACCATGACCAAGTGGCTTACCTCATCTGCATGTGGACACAGCAATCACTGACAGAGCAGTGAAAGTACTGCCACTACGAGAGCAGGATCTTGCACAGTGACTTTGGTTAAAACCAGCCACATGGATGCTGACCCTCCTCCAGCAAACATTCCATTACAGACACTGCCTGATCCAGTGTGTCATTCATCCTGTCCAACAGGCCACCCACATGGTTCAAGCAGTCCTGCACATCAGAATGCACAATGCTTAGCACACTCAATATCTCTTCAGGGGCCCTGGTGGAACATGCCTGTGCCTCCATGACAGCCCTAAATATACATCAGGTGTGAGCTACTGACACACCATCAGGAGTAGGGTGGGCAGCAGGCCCCCTCTGAGCACCTCTACCAACCCACCTGTATGGCACTTCACCCTCACGGTGGCTACAGGGAGAATCAACCAGTTCTGCAACTGGAGTAATCACACTACCCTGATTAACTGTGTCACCCTCAATCTGTCCTATGTCTGAGGTGTCTGTGTCATGAGTATGTGTAGACATACCAACTGTGTCAGAAGTATGGGCAAGGGGATGTTAGAGTTACAATCTCAGTGTCAGACTGACCTTCTGCATCCACAGACTGTGACTCTTTATCACTGCCATCGTCATCAGAGGCTACGGATACTTTAACATCATGGGGTAGGAGGTCCATAGTGGCACTGGCAGGATCACCTATGATAACAAGTAATTAACACAACAAAGAGAGAAACAGAATAGGAATTTATCAAACTTATGTTATCTAAAAAAAAGAAGTCATGTACTTACCATAACATTCCATCTGTGTTGTCCATTTTCATTCTTCCTCAACATATGGGTTTGGATCCAACTTGACCATTCCTTCAGCTCATGGAGACCAACAAACTCTCAAGCTCCTTTCCGACCCACAATGCACCATGCCTAACTTCACTCAGATCCTATTTATAGCTTGAGAGAGAGAAAAACTAACTATAATAAAATGGCCACAACTGGAGTTCAACACAAGGGACATATGGTGTCCTTGATGTCCTTAAAGGTCTCATTCCTCCAGAAGTCATTTGAGAGAAATGAAGGGGGGTGGAGGGTGGGGAGTTGAGGAAGAATGAAAATGGACAAGACAGATGAAACATTATGGTAAGTACATAATTTCTTTATCTGATGTCATCTATTTTCATTCATTTCTCAACATATGGGACAGAGTCCCCAGCTACCGAAATTCCTGGGTGGACTCTAAGGAAAGATATTCCTAAGTATGGCTGAGGCAAAGGCTGCTCTTCCCCTTGAGAACAGATCCAGTTTATAATGAGTGATAAAGGTATGAGGATTTGACCAAGTAGCAGCTGCACAAATATCCATGGATGCTCTAGACTGGAATATAGCGGAAGTAGGTACAGATCTAGTTGAATGAGCATTTAATGGTTTTGTTAGGGGGAAAGTCAACCTGTCAACCATCTGTCTATAGTTACCTTTGTGACTTGATTCGTCCATCTTGTGATGTGCAAAGGAAACAAAAAGCTGGTTTGTCTTTCTAATTTGTTTTGTTCTGTGCAGGTAGAAATGCAATTGCCTATGAACATCCAGTAGGTGCAGCATATGCTCTCTTTTATTCACAAAGTTTGGGAAGAATACTGATAGGTTAATGGTTTGATTAATGCTGGATTCTGACACCACTTTAGGTAGAAAGGCAGCATTGGTATGTAACATAACCCTGTCTTTGTGGAAAATCAAGTATTAGGGCTTAGAAGATAATGCTTGTAGCTCTGCAATTCTTCTAGCAGATGTAATTGCAACTAAAAAGATAGTCTTATGGGTTAAGAATTTTAGATCATATTTATCAGCAGGTTCAAAGGGAGACTGTGTCAAGGCTTGCAGTACCAAATTTAAATTCCATGTTAGTATAAGATCTTTGTAAGGAGGTCTAAATAGAAGAGTACATTTCAAAAATGATTTGCATAGTTTAGAGGAAGTCAGGGAAGAATTTGGAAACCCAACATCGAAATTCCAAATGGCTACGAGTTGGACTTTGATAGTCAATGAACTAGCACCGTTATTAAATAAACTTGCTAAAAAATCAAGAACAGAATGTATTGAGGCCTGAGAAGGGTTCTATCTGATTCTGTTCTGCCCAACAAATGAATATTTTACATTTACTTTTGTAGAGGTTTCTTGTAGAGGGTTTATGGTAAGATAACTGAATGGAATGGACAGGCGAAGAGAGCATAGATTGCCTGGCTATCAATGGAACTGGAAAAAACACACAGTTAGTTTAAGGTTTGAGATATCTGGGTGAATCATGCTTGTTGGGTGAGACAGAAGGTCTGGACTTGGATCCAGAATCCGAGGTGGATACAGAAGATGAGCACAAAGGAAGGGGAACCAAATTTGTGAAGACCAGTAAGGTGCAATGCAGATGACTTTTCTCTTAAACCTGGCTGCTTTCTGGAGGAATTTGGGAATTAAAGGAGTCAGTGAATAAACATATAGAAGACTGAGGGGCCAGTTGTGGAGTAGAGCATCCTCAGTGACTCCCCCTGGGGGGGATTGGGGCAAAGAAGCTGCTGCACTTGTTGTTATGGGGAGATGCAAAGAGATCGCGGCAAGGCTGGCCCCACTGATGGAAAATCATTTCCATCATGTTATTGCTGAGAGACCACTCATGAGATAGTACGATGGACCTGCTCAGTTTGTTAGAGTGTGCTCAACAATATACTAAGGTTGAAAGTAATTTTGCTGCAATTATGCAACATAAATAATGTATAAGATAAAGCTTGCTTAAATGTAGAAATAGAGTTTAGTGATATGTAATCAGCATCCATACTAAATTACCATGGCTTGGAAAAGGAATCTGCTGAATGGACATTTTTCCCCTTACAGACTCAAAACAGGATGTATGCAAGAGCAAAAATACAAAATCTGCTTTTAAAGAATGGACACTTTTCCCTTACAGACTCAAAACAGGATGTATGCAAGAGCAAAAATACAAAATCTGCTTTTAAAGAATGGACATTTTTCCCTTACAGACTCAAAACAGGATGTATGCAAGAACAAAATGCAAAATCTGCTTTTAAAGAACAATGGCATGTTATTCTGCATGGAAAAACAGGATAACAGATGTTTTTTATACAAAGATCCAAATAAAATACAGGATGTTCACACTGTCAGAAAAGCTGATCTCTGACAATGTGTTTTCTCAAAAATATGTTTTTCTTCATAAAAAACAGGATATGCTTATCAACATTGACATAAGAACACATGTTTCTATACACAGATTCAAATAGAATACAGGACAATGTGTTTCCTCAAAAATATGTTTTTCTACATGGACATCAGGACACTGTTACAGGATATTCACACTGTCAGAAAAGCTGGTCTCTTACAAGACATTGTTAAACAAGGAAGTTTAGTATTGTTTCTACAAGATAAGCAATTCTCCAAAATATGTTTAAAAAGAGTATATAAAGAGCTGTATAAATCCAGTTGTTTAGGGATATGGTAGGAACACATTTGGTGTTCTGAGGTAAATGTTATATCTCTCACATCATCTGTACTATATGAGAAGTAAAGTTGGAACAGTACTTTTAAGCTGCAACGTGGTTTCGTTTGATTTATTATAAAAAGTTATTTGTTACTGCTCTTTAAAGTTGATGCTGCAAAGTATATTCTCTCATCAGTGTATATCCTGCAAGTTTCTGTATGCAACAGACTGTGAATGCAAATATAACCAGACTTTGAATTTTAGCAGAATCTAGCCAGCAAGACTGAGTGTCATAAGAACACTGCAAATCCATCACACCAAGCAGTAAGCAGCTCCATGTAATTTTTTCAATGGCAAGCTAGCCTGCATTTGAACCTACAATCTGCATTCAACCACAGGAGGAGTGATGGTAAGCCCTGCAGAGGGTCTCTTCAGTTAAATTGCAGTAACTAACATTTGTACGTATGTGTCAATTCTGAACAGAAGTATTCCAGTTTATGCAGCTTGCAGTAGTACAGTTTTTTAGACATCTACATCTGGAGTGAGACTGAAGTTCCAGTCGCAGTGCCATAATTTCGCTAAAAAAAGGGAATATCCACTAGCACAGCAGTCCGCTGCCTGTTGTGCTTTCCCAGCTTCTCAAGTGACTTTGAAAAATTTCCAGCCATCTGCAACAACAGCCTGATCACCTGTTTTCTTGCTTACTGGTAAGACTTTTTTCTACGTCACATTTTTTTTAGTATGGATGCTATCAGGCAGAATTCTAGCAAATGTAAGCCAAGTTTTACTCTTAATGTAGCAGAACAACCAGATAAAATATGGAGTAAATTGCAATGTTGGTATACACAACACATTAGTAAGTGTAAAACCTTGTTAGGGCAAGTTGACATACCAGCATTATGTAAGTGGATTGTAACATTTGATTGGTATTTGCAACAAAAATGAAGTATATCATAGTAAATGTTTATTGTGTGATTCAAAGGAAACTGCATTTTGTGTAATATGCCATAAACAAGTATTGCATGATATTGCTAAAAACTAGACTGTGCAGACAGATCTGTTCATGATAAAGAATTAATTAATAATACACAGTTTTCATTATATCCAGATGTAAAGCAGTTATGTCCTGTCAGTACATTAATTTCTGAATTACAACAGCAATCAAATCTGTTATTGACAGAGTCCCCTGTAGATCTTGTAACTCCCTTTAAAAATTATGTACAAGCATGGAATGATGCCACGGCTACACATACAGATGAGGACAGAAACAAAGTTTATGATACATTGACAGAAGACTTTAATAAGTTTTAAAAGAGAAACAAAATGAATTTAAAATGTTCAAAACTGACATTCAAGATCTCTGTCAAAAGTGCATAGGAGCTCTGCAGTCAACAGAGGAATCGAATAACAGGTATCATATATCCCTTAAACACTTACAGGTAGAAATGACAGACCTTAAACAGCATCTGAAGGAAAAGGAAGAAGAATTAGATGAATTAACAGAGACTAACCTCCAAAATACTATTTTGATATCCCAGCTTAAAGAAGAGTTAAAAACACAAAACCAGTCCAAATTATAGAACAGGGACAGGGAACCACTACAGATTTATATACGCAGTCTAGATTATTACAGAGTTTACCACAGTGGAATGATAAAAAAGGCATATTTTATAACATGCTTACATTTGAAGAATGGGTGGCATATACAGCAGGATCTGATATATGGACAGATGCATTACTTAGATGTTTCTGGATTTTCATTCCCAAATGTTTTAAAACTTTCATACAATTAAAGCAAGATGATTATCAGTTGAACACTAAAGTAGGACGTATGACAGCCGTTTTAATGGCATTTACACAAGGGCAGCCTCTCACAGCCAAATTATTAGATAATTTTAAAATTACTATCACAGATAAATTAATGGAACAAAGTGATCATTTCAGACTTGCATTTCAAATCATATATAAAAAAACAGACAGAGACATGGGAAAAAGAGACATACAAAACAGTTAATACATTGCTTCTTAGAACAAGTCAAAGGGGTTCCAGGGGATATTAAATGTATCTACGAAGAAAATTCTGATACCCTCACTGATTTGGTACAAAACTAATGAGGGACGGACTATGGCCGATGATGGGACTTTATACTCACACCATATCTTTGCATGTGAAGATAATAGTGAGCCATTTGAAGTAATTGGTGAAGTCAAAAACAGGGGAAGGCAAAGATGGTGTGACCAACCACCAGCTGAAAGAGCTGTGTCAGCACCACCAGCTCCTGCCTCTATGCTTGTAGTACCAGGATCAAGCACAGGTAATGAGCAAAAGGCACCAACATGCTTCTTTTGTAAAAAATAGGACACGTTAAGCAAAATTGTGATCATTACAAAGCCTGGCAAAAGAAGGAAGAACAGGGAATGTTTCCAAAAGAGAGCAAACAAATTTACAAGAAAAGTCAGAAAAGCAGGATCATGTACAAAAACCTTACAATATTAGTAAAAACAGTTATAAGAGCCATCAATATACAGGAAAAGGGAAAGTATGCCCGGTAGATTTTCAAACAGTTTCACCTGTAAATCCGAAACATTTGATAGAACAGGCAGAAGGAATAGCTAGGCAACAGTTAAAAAAGAGATTGAAAAACCTAAATATGTAGATCATTCAGACACAGAAGAAGATGACAAACAAAAACATGAGGTGTGTCATATTGCATTTGATAATAAAGGAGAGGATGAGTGGATTTCCTTACAATAGGGATGTGCCCCCTACTCTGGTATCTTTCCTGACTACCTTTAAAAAGGGTCGAGATGGACGACCACTGATTGATATTTGGGTAGAGGGGTCACTGTGGAAAAATGTCTTAATAGACACAGGAGCAGCAGTATCTGTCACAAACAGACAGTTACCAGTAAATCCTATAAAAAGGTTTGCATTTCAGCATTTAATGGCACAGGATGCTATGCAGTGAGTAGCCAAAATGTGGACATAAAGTTTAGTCAAGAGGGACAAATATGGAAGGGTGCATTTTTAATGCATCCATCTTACACAAATACCATTATTGGTATGGACATTCTAGGACCTTTAGGCATAGTAATTGATTTACCTAATGAAATTCTGTGGATGGGAGACAAACAACAAAGAGAGGAAGAGCAAAATACAGGTTGCTATGCAATCTCTCTACCTGACAAACCTGAAAAACCTACAGGCTATATAAATACAGACAGTGAGGATGTATGGAAGCATTTACAACAGCAATTCCCAAATCTATGGTCCAAGGGTCCCAGTGATTGTGGGAAACTAGAAAGCCCAGTAGGAATAGGAAGTGATCAGGACTATATACCACCTTTTCAAAAACAATATCCTATTCCTAGGGAAGCAGAAGAACATATGGAAAAATGTATTGCAGAATGGGAAAGAGAAGGGATTATACAAAAAGGCAACAGTCCTACAAATTCACCAATCTGGCCAGTTAAGAAAAAAGATGGTAGTTATCATCTTGTTATTGATTCTGAAAGGTTAATCAATATACCACTCCTAGAGCACACTTGATTCCAGGAGTCCCAGAGTTGGCTGCACATATTAAGCCACAAAGTAAGTGGTTTACAGTAATAGATTTAGCAAATGTTTTTTTGCAGTGCCACTCAGGAAAAAAGATTGGCCAAGATTTGCCTTTACATTTAAAAACCAGCAATATGTTATGACAAGGTTACCACAAGGGTTTCAAAACAGTCCAGTTATATTCATCAGACAGTAGGATCCATTCTACAACATTTGGAAAAGGATGACTCAGTAATACATTACATTGATGATATTTTAATTCAGTCAGAAACAGTAGAGGAGCATGTACGGCTTCTTAAGAGAGTTTTTCATACTCTACAGCAAGCAGGGTTTAAGGTTAAAAGTGAAAAAATTCAGTTTATGACACAAAAAGTTAAGTTTCTAGGTACTATTATAAAACCAACAGGAAGATCTCCTTGCCCTGTACGTGTACAAGGTATTTTACAAATGGAAAAGCCACTGACTATAGCAGACTTACATAAATTCATGGGAATCATGAATTACAATAGGGAATTTATAGAGGATTATGCAGCCTTGGCTGCTCCCCTATACAAAATGTTACATGAACAAAAGAACTCCACCTTTTTAGAGTGGGGATCTCATGAAGAGGAGGCATTTTCACAGATAAAAATAAAACTAGCACAAGCTACAGAACTAATAGCGCCCACTCCAAGGTTACCATTTGTGTTACAAGCAGCAGCAGGAAAAAAAAAACACTGTCTGTGGTACTATTACAGGAATGGCCACATGGTAGTGACAACAGAATGGAAAAAACATTACGCCCAGTCACTTTCTTTAGCAGAAAGATGACTCCAGTGGAATTGGGTTACCATCCATGTATACAGCAGTTATTAGCCATTTACTGGGGTATTAAACAAACTGAATATTTGACCGTATTTTCCAGCATTATAGTACAAACACCACATCAAGCTGTAAAAGCTTTGATAGACAGTTTTGAAATGAATAAAATTACAGATGGTATTAGTCAGGCAGTCTTTGCAAAATGGATGGCACTTTTGGAATGAAAACTGTTACTATACAGACAGGGGATAAATACCATTTGTCAAACCATATGAGATATGAAGGAAAACAGCATAACTGTTTAGAAAAGATAATGTCACCTGAGGTGCAATTTTAGCATCTGATTTTGATCACTTTAAGCCATCCATCTTTGTGGATGGAGCACGATATTGGGACCAAGGCAGATACTGGACAGGATTTGCCATAGTTCCAGAGAATCCACAATTGGGTTCTCCTGAACTAATCAAGTTACCAGGGCATATGTCAGCTCAAAGAGCTGAACTGGAGGCAGTATTGTATGTGCTAAAGTATTACAATCCTATTAACATTTTTCAGATAGTGCTTATGTAGTAAATTCTTTAAGACTACATATGGAAACCTGGGTAAGACGAGGATTTGTGGATAGTGTAGGTAAACCATTACGGCATGCTGAAGTATTAAAAGACATATATAAAGTTATAACAATGTCAAAACAACAAGGACAGTATAGCATCTTAAAAGTAAAAGCACATCAAAAGCCAACCAGTGAAACTTACAGATTAAATGTGTTAGCTGATACCATGGCCAAACAAGCAGCACAAAATGGAAAAGAACTTCCAGAATATGAGTATGCCAATGTAGAAGTTAGTGTCTTAAAAGAGCTAGATAAAGAGTCAATAGAGAAAGACCTTGTAAATATACAAAAACAACAGGGCTTAAAAGAAGAAACTGATCAGTGCAGATTGGTAGGTATACCACCAAAGGAGTACTATGCATACACGACCTCCAAAGGGTTACAGTTGCCATATGTACCATTTCAGTTGGCACGCCAGTTGGTCAAGTTAAATCACCAAATACTGGGCCATATAGGAACTGATAAGTTATGGGCAGTTGTAAAAGAAAAGTATTGGAACCCAAATTTAAAAAGGTCTGCAAACTGATTATAGAAGAATGTTTAATCTGTCTTCAGGTAAATGCTAAAAGCAAAAGGCCTCAGTTACATCGAGTACAGCCAGCGGATGGGCCATGGTATGCAGTTCAAATAGATTATGCAGGTCCATTACCAACAACAAAGGGAGGTTACAGATATCTACTAGTAGTAGTGGACGTCTTTTCAAAATGGGTAGAAGCAATTCCTACCAAAACCATGACAGCAAAGGCAACAGCAGAAGCCTTATGGAAATATATTTTCTGTCATTGGGGATGGCCACGGGTTATAGAGTCAGACAATGGCCCACAGTTTGTTAGTGATCTCATTAAACAAATGTGTAATTTGTTAGGCATACAGCAAAGGTTTCATGTACCATACCATCCACAATCTAATGGCATTGTAGAACGTATGAATCGGACGTTAAAAGAACGTCTAAAAAGGCATGCTTGGAAAAGGGCAATACATGGGTACATCATCTGCCTGGTATTTTAATGGGTATTCGAGCAACACCAAACAGCAAAACAGGTATTTCCCCATATGAAATAATGACAGGCCGCAAAATGCCCATACAATTACCATTTGATCCAGATTTACCTAATGGTAGGCCCATGCTAGAAATTAGCAAACATCAGGAATGGCTAAAACAACTTACTAGTATATGTGATTATAATGCAAGGGAGCAAGCGTTCCATCTATGGAAAAAGGTGCCAGTAATACCAGCTGAAGAAAACCTTCCCTGTGGAACCAAAGTATTGGTAAAAACATTCCAAATGGAAGGACCATGGGCTAGCAATTGGCAAGGCCCTTTTGAAGTAGTGGAACAAATTGGACCATTAGTGTACAAAATCAAAGGAAAAAAGAAAAACAGAACAATGTTGGTACATAAAGATCAACTAAGAATGATAAAAAATAGTGAACAATGTAAATCTGATTAAATGTATTCTTTTGTAGGTTTCCAACAGAGAAAACCCTAATGAAATTGACATGGTTTAAAGTGCATCCTTTTGGAAATCCAGTTTCGGATGACCAAAGGCAAAATGATTCAACAATGGAATTTCTATTTAAAGGATAGTTTTTTAAATTGATAATAGCTATTATTACTAACTATTATTGTATTGCTTAGTATTAAATTATACTTACAACCTGTTAATCAAACTGTAAAGTTACATAAGAGAGAGAGTAAAGAAATGTGGAAAAATGAACAAGACTGGTCACCATCTTTTAACACTTTCTTAGCAAGACAATGTTGGTATGCAAAAAGCATGAATGTTTCTAATTGTTGGGTATGTAGTTTAATACCAAAAATAACAGGGGTAATGCCTCTAATACCTATTCCACTAAATTCTCTTAGTAGTTGGAGAGTATTAATAAATGAAACAGGAGATCAAGTTATAAATGTACAATTACGTAAAGCAAGAGTACAGTTATCTGCTATAGTACAGGGGATCACATGTTTTCAACAAAATGGAACTGTTCCAGTGGGTAATAGCAATTGTATTCAAACAATTGAAATGATAAATTTTCACAACCACATACCAGCACGTGGAGTATTTTCACATGGTTTTCCTATTTTAATACCAATTAAGGGGCAGTTAATATTAAGTGACACAGCAGTATTTCACTTTTCACAAAATGACAAAATGACTGTAAAACTAATATTACATGTTGGAGAAGTAAAACAGATAAAAACTTTACAGTTGTACATGATAAAACTCCTACTATGGGGCAAGTAAATGGCAGTCTGGTAAATAGCAGTGTTGCTCTATCAGATGGGTTATATTACATCTGTGGTAAATATGCTTATAAATGGTTACCAAAGGGATGGGATGGCACCTGTTATATAGGATTAGTGGTACCAGCAATGCATCATGTAAAAGAGTTACCAAAAGGAAACATTAGGAATACAAAAAGAAAAGGGATATATTACCTGTAATTGAAAGTCCAGAAAATCCAGTAGACACCTTAGATACATCACGTATATATCATCAAAATCTTGATTATATTAAATTAAAAGATATGGATTTAGGAGATGATGTAATCTCTGGAGCAGGTATTTTCCTTGGTATGGGGCTGCAAAAGCCATCTGGGAACTGAGAAAACTATCTAAACTAGTTGAGGTATTGGCAAATGCCACTTTCAATGCAGTCCTTGACATTACTGTCGAAATGACAGCAATACGAACTATGGTTTTGCAAAATCGAATGGCATTAGATTACATATTAGCATCACAAGGGGGTACATGTGCTTTAATAGGAGAACAGTGTTGTACATTTATTCCAGACAAAACAGAATCTGTAAAAGCACATTTAGAAGTGATTGCACAAGTGTCTCAACATACTAGAAAAAACTGGAATGATGACTGGAGTGAATGGTTTAGTAATCTATTTACAGGATGGACAGGAAAACTCACTGTATTTTTAATTTCTTTTATTGCTATTGTAATGCTTGGTTGCATATTATTTACATGTATTAAAGTCTGCTTAGCAAAAGCTAGTCAAGTTACTGTTGTTAATTGTCATAATGAAAAAGTATTACCAAATAATGCTGAATTTATTTCTCTAGTTTAAAATAAAAAAGACGGAATTGTTAGAGTGTGCTCAACAATATACTAAGGTTGAAAGTAATTTTGCTGCAATTATGCAACATAAATAATGTATAAGATAAAGCTTGCTTAAATGTAGAAATAGAGTTTAGTAATATGTAATCAGCATCCATACTAAATTACCATGGCTTGGAAAAGGAATCCGCTGAATGGACATTTTTCCCCTTACAGACTCAAAACAGGATGTATGCAAGAGCAAAAATACAAAATCTGCTTTTAAAGAATGGACACTTTTCCTTACAGACTCAAAACAGGATGTATGCAAGAGCAAAAATACAAAATCTGCTTTTAAAGAATGGACATTTTCCCTTACAGACTCAAAACAGGATGTATGCAAGAACAAAAATGCAAAATCTGCTTTTAAAGAACAATGGCATGTTATTCTGCATGGAAAAACAGGATAACAGATGTTTTTATACAAAGATCCAAATAAAATACAGGATGTTCACACTGTCAGAAAAGCTGATCTCTGACAATGTGTTTTCTCAAAAATATGTTTTTCTTCATAAAAAACAGGATATGCTTATCAGCATTGACATAAGAACATATGTTTCTATACACAGATTCAAATAGAATACAGGACAATGTGTTTCCTCAAAATATGTTTTTCTACATGGACATCAGGACACTGTTACAGGATATTCACACTGTCAGAAAAGCTGGTCTCTTACAAGACATTGTTAAACAAGGAAGTTTAGTATTGTTTCTACAGGATAAGCAATTCTCCAAAATATGTTTAAAAGAGTATATAAAGAGCTGTATAAATCCAGTTGTTTAGGGATATGGTAGGAACACATTTGGTGTTCTGAGGTAAATGTTATATCTCTCACATCATCTGTACTATATGAGAAGTAAAGTTGGAACAGTACTTTTAAGCTGCAACATGGTTTCATTTGATTTATTATAAAAAGTTATTTGTTACTGCTCTTTAAAGTTGATGCTGCAAAGTATATTCTCTCATCAGTGTATATTCTGCAAGTTTCTGTATGCAACAGACTGTGAATGCAAATATAATCAGACTTTGAATTTTAGCAGAATCTAGCCAGCAAGACTGAGTGTCATAAGAACACTGCAAATCCATCACACCAAGCAGTAAGCAGCTCCATGTAATTTTTTCACAGTTTGTCTGCCATCACGCTGGACATCCCCGGAATATGCTGTGATGATGTGAGGTATTGCCAGCTATGCCAGGAGAAGTAGGGTAGTGTGTAAAATATGCCAGCAGAGGTATCTGGAGTTTTTTTAAAGAATTATATGTCATTTGTATATCATACTGATTTGTACAGATGCTTGTGTTGAAAATGTATTTGTAAAGCTGCTTGAGTTAAAATGTACCAACAGTGGGTCCTGCTGGAGAGAAAAGAAATACACCTGTATGTCAGGCTGTATTGTAACTGTTGAAATGAATATATTGCAACAGAAGATACTGGAAGAGAAGAGATTAATCTCAGTCCAATTAACTTTGAAAAACAATCTGAAATTAAATTACCTGGTTTAGGCCATAAAGATTGTATCTTACAGATTTGATTGCAGCCAGAGAATAAACATCTGTGAAAACCAGGACTAAGAATACTACTATATTGTCCATAGGGGTGAACTACTTGCTACCCTGGAAGGGTGAAAGTTTTGAAATTGTTTTATAGCTTCCAGATGCTATAACACATCTCAGCAAAGCTCTACCTGTGAGTATGGTAGCACCTATGTGCTAGGTTTTGGGTCAGTTTCTAGTAAAGAGGGTAGTGTGAGAACCAGAGTCATATTACCAGATGTTTGTGATGTCATTCTGTAATCCAGCAGTGAAATTATATTTTAATACTAGATGAGACAGAATTCAAAAGGCAGTCTGTTTGTGAAACCTGACAAAAGAAGGACCACTCACCCAAATTATCTTGCCTTTGCTTTAGTAAGTAACTAAGGAATAGTAATTCTTTAGATTAGTTGGGAAAATATAGTGAAATTAGTTAAGTACTGATTTTCTGTATCTGTGTGAATCTGTCCATCTGTGTTATTTTTAAAATTTCCTGTGAATGAAACATTGGTGTTTATTGTAAATAGATATTTAGCATTTTCATGTTCTTTTATTATTTATTACTAAATACATTTAAACTTTTCATTGTGGTTAGTCTTTTAGAGAATATTTTTACCTTTGAGAGTACTTATATTTATTTAGTGACACTGTGGCCACTCCTGAAAGCCTTGCTGTATTGGTCAAGCACTATCATTTGTATTAGTTTTAATATTACTCAGTATAATTGGGTAGCCTTGTAAGAGCCTTACAGTGGCTGGCATTGGAGTGTTCTGACAGCAGTTGACATACATTATAGTCTGGAAATAGCTGGTAAATCTCTGCCAGCCTTCCTCAGGTGTGTGTGTGTGTGTGTGTGTGTGTGTGTGTGTGTGTGTGTGTGTGTGTGTGTGTGTGTGTGTGTGTGTGTGTGAAAATCTAATCTCAAAGATTATGTGTGTCAGCTACTTGGAGCAGGGACATAGAGCACTGGTTTCACTGAGAGGGTGGTGGAGGACTTGGCTTGGAACACTCGGCTGAGGACTCAACTCTACACCTGTGTCACTGGGGAGATTTATTGGGGGCCTGGAGAGAGAGAGAGGGGGGGAGGGAGGGAGGGAAACCTAGCCCCCAGACTGTTTCCATTGTGTGCTCTTAAGGGAAACTGTGCTTGGTGCAGAGAGTTGCACCTGAAAATACTGTATCTATTTTTGTTCCAAGTGAATGTTCCTTTCCAGTGTTAGTGGTGAGGATTAAGACTCCTTGATTACTGGCCCAGAGTAGGGGCATCACATATTAGTGAACAGTGGTGTGGATATTAATTGAACTTCTGTAGCCTGTAGGCACTTGCCACTGAAGGTGTGTGTACTCTCAGCAACCACAAGGTAAACATACATAGTTTCATTTTCACAACAGATTTATTTTAGTTTAATTTAGTCAGGGAAAGCAGGCAAAGATGTCAGCAGAGGATTATGGCAATCTGTCAAAGAACCAGTTGGCCAAGGTGTGTGAAGCCAAAGGACTGGTGCATGCCAACCTGAGTAAAGGTGAAATGATTTCGGCCTTAGTCACAGCTAAGACCAGCAACCAGGAAGACAATCAGTCTGGTGATGGGGATTTGCAGCCTTCAGAAACAGGACAGTTCACTTTTTCCACAGAGGACTTAAAAATCCATCTGGAGTTAAAGAGACGTGAACTGGAGGCCAAAAGTTTGGAATTAAAGACAGTGGAGAGACTGCGGCATTTGGAGGCCAAAGAAAATGAGAAACAGTACCAACATTAGAGGGAGATGCTAACTCTGCATTAGGGTCATGGAGGTAATGGGGAAGGGAATACCGAACCCCAGAAGCAATAAAGGTCAGTCAATTTCTTCCACAGTTTAAAGAGTGTGATCATTTTGATAGTTTTATTCATATATTTAAAAGAGTATGTAAATAGTATAATGTTGACCAAGGGCTCTAGGTACAGTTCCTGACCCCCTTACTTCATGGTAAAGCTGTAACTGCTGTTTCTAAATTGTCTGATACTGATTGTTTAAACTATGATAAACAATGTTTGTTTGGAATGTTTTAGGTTAACACCTGAAATTTAAAGAAAAAAAGTTTTATGAGCATAGACGCAAGGCAGATGAAAGTGTATGTCATTATACTGCTGAGTTAACCACTTATGTAAATAGGTGGGTGAGTGGATGTCAGGTCAGCACTTTTGAAAGGCTGGCAGACCTTTTGGTGAGGGAACAAGCCCTTAGCATGTTGCCTGAGGACATGAGAATCTTATTGGTAGACTGGGAGTATAACTCTGAAGATGAGCTGGGGAGAAAAGGGGATCTCTACTTAGCAAGCAGGGCATCACTGCACAAGAAGGAGATACGCAGTGCTGCACATGGATATAAGGGAACCCATGGTGGACAGCCTAAACCACCCCAACAGAGTCCACCAGTAACAGGGGAAGCCACTAGTTCAGGCCAGGATCAAGGGTTAGATGTTTTAAATGTAACCAGTGGGGTCAAGTAGCATACAGATGTCCACGGAAGCAAGGTGGGGAACAAAAGCTGGGGAGCCAGAAAGTGGGAATAACAGTATGCCAGTGGTAAGTTGTCTGAAGACAACAGGGGTACCAGACTATCACTGGAGTTTATATCCTATCTTAGTGGATGGAAAACAGGCAACTACTAAGAGAGACACAGCTTCTAACATAACCATTGTGAAGCCAGCAGTGGTTAAAGAGGAGCAGTACTTGCTTGGGCAGTCCACTCCTCTCGAAGCTTTGGGAGGGACCCCATTCCAAATGCCTTTGGCCAGGGTTCACCTTGACTGGGAGGGTGGAAAAGGAAGCAAGCAAGTAGGTGTGTTTGAGGATATCCCTGCATATGTTCTGATAGGGAATAATTTTGATAATGCAGTACCTTGTGTGCATGCAGTTCCAAGTGAACGTCCCTCTCCAGTGTCAGTGGGGAGGATTAAGGCTCTTTGATTATTGGCCCAGATGAGGGACGTCACATATGCATTGCAGTTAGAAAGTGGTTGAAAAAAATTGCCCATTGCCACATACTCAGGGCTTCTCAATACAGAGAGTAAGATCTGGTTCCTCCTTGTTTGTTTATGTACCAAACTACTGACATATTGTTCATTTGGATTGCAATCATTCTAAGAGGGAAATAGTCTTGGAATGCTTGCAACACCAAAAGTACCACTCTCATTTCAGAACATTGATATGCAAGTGGCCTCCTTGGGGGATGAAGTGTCTTGGACTGTCTTTCCCAGAAAATGCCCCTCCCCATCTGGGAAGCATCCGTGGTCACTGTGGCCTTGAGTGGAGGAAGAATGAAATAGTTGTTGTGATTGCACCCACCAGGAAAGATAACTTTTGCTTATCTGAGTTATTCTTATCTTTGTTGATGTAGGCTGAGAGAGAATTGACCATTGTGTTTGTAGCATCCACTGCAGAATTCTCATGTAATATCTTGCTAAAGGAACTAAGACTATTGACACTGACATTGATCCTAGGACTTGTAGAATCAACTGGGCTGAAATTCTGGTACTGTAAATTATTTTCTTGACCTGATTTCTTATTGTTTGTACTCTTGAAAGGGGAAGAGATGCTACCATAGAGACTGTGTTGAATATTGCTCCTATGAATTCCAGTGTCTGGGTCAGTTGCAATTGTGATTTGTTGTGACTGATGGTTATTCCAAGATATGAATAAGTCTGCAACATTTGGTCTCGGGCTTTTACCAGTTGATGCCTCGTTAGAGCAGCAATGAGCCAGTCATCCAAATATGGAAACACATGGAATCCCTGCAGTCTAGTGAATTGCCACTACTGCCATACACTTGGTGACCACCTTGGGGGCTGTGGTGAGACCAAAGGGCAATTCTCTTACTGGATCCCAGCTGGCAGCATAAGTACCTTCTGGGTTGCCTGTTCATTTTTATGTGGTAATACACATTCTGAAGGTTTGTCGAACACATCCAGTCGTCCCTGCTCAGAAAAGGCAGAATGGACTAAACCATGACCATCCAGAACTTGGTGTGCCAAACCGATTTGTTGAGCATACTGAAATATAAAATTGGTCTCCAGCCTCCTGTTTTGTTTGGCACTAGAAAGAATCTTGAGTAAGTTCTGGATTCTATTTGGCCTGGAGGGTCCTCTTGGAGGACTCTTTTTTTTTTTCTAGCAGCTTTTGAATTTCAAGTGCTGCTGCTTCCCTCTGATTGGGTAATGGTGGTGGAAGGGGAAAGGGAATAATATAACCTCTGGAAATGATTATTTGCACCCAGGTATCATTTGTTATGTTTAGCCAGGCTTCTTGGTGCAGAGATAAGTGACCCCTGACTGCCTCCAGAGAAAGGTAATCGGGCCTCCATTCAGGAGTTCTGATATGGTCTGTCAGAAAAATTTTCTCTAGACCCTCAGTTTTGCTGACCTTCTCTGCCTTGGGGGCATCTTCTACCAATATTGCTCCCTGCTCTGTCTCTGGGGGAACTGCATCCATGTGTGTCCTGGAAAGGATCCTGAGACTTCCTGAACCACATCTTTCGACCTCCCCATTGATTCCTGGAAAAGGTTAGCTGAGGATTCAAAAATGTATGCTCACAGCAGAAAGGGTCTTTCCATCCTTTTCACACCTGGACAGTGTGTCTTTCACTGTGGGACTAAACAAAGAAGAACTGTCAAAGGGAGCATTGATGAAAGATGACTTAAAGGTCTCCACAAAATCACACAGGTGCATCCAGGCATGCCTCCTTATGGAAACGACTGAACCTGCAGCCCTTGAGGTGCCTTCTGCAGCATGCAAAATGAGCCTTGTGGATGAATTTGTAGTAGATTGAAGGGTAGCCAACTGTGAGGACACAGAAGTTTGATCCTCTGCAGTAGTGGTCCCTGAAAGGGAGTTTGAAAGTTCCTTAATTATCTCCTTTTGCAGTCTCATGAAATGTGCCAACTAGTTCAGAGATCAGATAGAAAAGGTTGATGAAGCATATACTCACTTCCCAAATCTGTCCAAAGCCCTTGATTCTCTGTTGGGGGGATGGACAATGAAACTCTGTTCTGTGAGTTCCTTTTTTGTAGCTGCCTTCATGACCATGGCATCAACTGGTACATTCTTACTCCAATGTCTTCTTCCTATCAGCGGAGACAGAATCCTGTCCAGTCTCTTGGGGATTGGCTCGGTCATATCAGATTCCTTCCATGCCCACTTAGAAACCAAATTGGTCAGAGAGTGGAGTGACCCAGGAGGTAGACAGGCCAGTCCTGAAAGCTTCCAGAAATAATGAGTCTTCAGGAATTGGGTTTTGGGGAGACCAGCCACCCTTCTGTTTTAGGATCTCAAGGAAGTCTCCAAATGAGACATCATCAGGTGGTGATTTTAGAGACCCTTCTCCCTCATTAAAGTCAGTATCCTCAGTGATGGATTCCTTGGGGGAGTCCAAGTACTTCCTCTTGCTTATCCTCTTCCTAGGGATTTCTTTGATGAAATGATCTGGAGAAGTATCAGAAGAGATGACAATACCTGGATGGGTGATCTGAAAGCTCTATGCTGGCTATCTCAGTGGCATAGAATGCTGAGGATCATGGTACAAAGTCAGCTGAGACGGCGAGAATGGATCCAAGGGGGAAGGGCCTGCCTGACCTGCTGGAGCAGAGAAAATACTTTTAACAACCTCGAAAGCTGACTGCTTCAGACAGAAGGAAGCCAACAGAGCCAAGAAAACAACTTTCTGGCCTGCCAGTTCCCTCCACTTGGAGAGCCCTTCATCTGAGGTGGAAGCTGGAGCAAAGCTGTCCAATGCCAATGCTCTGAGAGAAAAATATGGCTCCAAAAACCTTGGAGTTGATCCTATCCCCTCAGATTTGACACAGAAGCTTCAGCTCAGAGAATCATTAATGTCTGAAGATGTCAGAACAGGTGCGCTCAGAATAACTGTCAGATATGAAGAGGAAAATCTCGTCAGATCCAACCCAGAAGAGGTCAGAACACTTGGATCCAAGGACTCTAACCCCACAGCTTGGGATACTTCTGGAGGAACAAGAGGACACCACTGAAGGGGGCTTCAAGTGCCGCTCAAGGAAAGGGGAGGGCACCCTGGATCGTACTGGATCCACAAAGGAAGAGTACACAGTTCAAGGCAAAGGCTACGGATCCTGGGACTTCAGATCTGTAGTACATTTTTTCAGATCAGAGGAAGGACTTGTCTATATCTCATTGGATCTGAGGATGGCTGGATCACAGGGGATATTGGATCCGATTTTGTTTTCTTTTTTCTTTGGCTCAGACAAAGTCGAAGCCATAGAATCAGAAGACTTGGACCTTTTTGAAGGGTCCTTGAATTTTGCCTTTGGAGATTGAACTGCAGTGATGGCCTGAGAAAAAGAAATTGGAAAAAGACCTTTCAATATGAATTTATTTCTTCTTTCGGTTAAGGCTTTTGGGTTGAACCCACTGAAAATGTCACATTCCTTGTCTAAGTGCTCAGCCCCTAAACAGCACACGCATAAAGAGTGAGGATCAGTAAATGGCACCTTGTGCTCACATTTTGCACATTTTTTAAAATCTTTTTCCGACATAGCCACAGATAAAATATTAAACAATCAGATATCTGCAAAAAAAAAAAAAAAAAAAACAAGATATCTATTCAGACAAGAACTAACTAAATACTACAGAAAAAAAGGGCAGTGAAAAAGGCTAGCAATTTTTTTTTTAGAAGGAGGAAAGGTATAACACCCTTAACAGAAAGGGAAATACAGAGGTAGGAAAGGTCAACCAGCAATGGTAGCGAGAATACACTTGCAAGTGTATTAGAGAAAATAAAAATGAAGAGCATCAAAAACACTTGATAGAAAGTGGCAAGTTATTAATCAGAGATGGGTTTAGCAATTAAAGATAAAGTTTTAAGGAAAAACACATATTAATACAAATGCTGGAGAGCAGTAGTCAACCATATCTGGTTGCAAAAGTAGCAAACGAGATCTGAGGAAGTTATGTATAGTGCATTGTGGGTAGGAAAGGAGCTTGAGACTTTGTTGGTCTCCATGAGCTGGAGTAATGGCCGACTTGGATCCAAGAGTTAGATTCAAACCCATATGTTGAGGAATAAATAAAAATTAATAATATCAGATCATATGTTAAAAAAATAATAGATGCTTTTCAATGCAAGAAGAACTTTCATGTATATATGCATCTACCTTATGTGCATTAATAAGAACAAAAAATGTGTACTCAATATGTGCAGGTGGTTCAGCAAATTCAGAAACAGATGTGCCTACATACAAGAAAGGGAGATGAAACAAGGATGATAAGTATCGCAACACAAATGATACAAAAAACAGAAAACAACCCCTTGACATTTACAGAATAAGAAAAATCTCAGACAAAAGTGTATTGTCCAGTTTATTTCCCCCCACTCCTTCTCAGGCTCTCTCTCTCTCTATCTCAGTGTCTCTTCTACCCCACCCTTCTCAGTGGCTCTCTCTGTATACATATAATACACACACACACACACACACACACACACACACACACACACACACACACACAAGTATAATATATATATATATATATATATATATATATATATATATATATATATATATATGTGTGTGTGTGTGTATTTACAATGACAATTATTTAATTATATTGTATACCCTTAAGTTTTGCAGTACATACACTTGGGCTGTCATCAACAATTCTATGTGAACCCTGTGCTGAGTTGTCTGGATCTATAACAGTGGACAGGAACTCCTCTGTTTCAGTCAATTTGGGTTTGATAGCAGGACAGTTTCCATAGCCATACATTCCTGGGCAATTGCAGCCACCTACTTTTCGCCTGTGTTTTCATGTCACTAGCCCTATCTAATTTTTGGATGGTTATGGCCATGACCTCCTACTGCATTGACGTCATTTACAATCTGCTCCCGGATATGGTCACAGTAGGACTTATCAACTCTGCCTGTCTCTCTATGAGGAATGACCAATGTTGATGCAGTGCCTGGATGATCATTTAATTCTCTGTGTCACTGTATGGCAGTTTATATGGTGCAGCTGTCTTGGGTGCCATAGGCCTGTATGAGAGGAAACATAAAAGGAGAAAAAAAGTAATCCATAACTGATTAAGACTTATTGTGCTTGTTATTCTAAGTGTCTTTGCTTTAGGTTAAGCACTTGGGCTCCAGACCAGTTATTTTACATTAGGAAGGTTTATGGTCTTCACCCTTGTGGCATTAGTGTCTAGATAGATTTTTTTTTTATCTATTAGTGCATCTAGTTTGCTCATAGCTGAGCATTGCTCAGCAAGTTCCTTGTCTTATTGACTTGTTCAGTATTTAAGTTTTCTTCCCTCCTTCCTAGTTGATCAGTAGCCACGGCTATGTGCTTCCTGACTCTCTGTGGCCAGTCTGGTTCATAAGGGTATTCTGAAGCATTGTAGCAATTGTCTCATGCACACTGACAACTCACTTATTCTTACAGATACAGTATGCAAGATGTGTAAATACACTATAACGCTCAAGGCAAAACTCTCTTATGCAACCAAAACAAATCCTATAGAGGCTGGCAGTGACACTTGCACCATACCTACTGCACTGGTTAAAGACTCTACACATAAAACTACTTATGCTGAGGCACTTACAGGTAACCTTCCTAAAACACTAAGACCTCCTGCACAGTACAGTCAAGAAAGGGTGCTCAGCCATCATGTAAATACTCTATTAAAACACCAATCATAGCTGCACATAGTAACACTGTATCCAATGCCTCTGGTGCTAAGCCCTTAAGGCAAACCATCACACAGCCAAATTTCCTGGTCATTGGTGATTCTATAGTGAGGCACACCAATGTCCTCCTCACCAGACTAAGTAAGGAGACAGTCATGGTTAGCTGCCTTTCTGGAGCTAGGATCCATCAAGTCACACAGGCACTCATGTCACTGAACTACAGGTACCAGTATGACTCTATCATAGTCTCTGTGGTTGTTAATGACCTGAGACATACCCCCCTTGACTATATGAAGTGAGACATAATCGAGCTTGCTGATTATGTGTCTCAGGCAGGTATGAGCCTAGCACTGAGCGGCATACTACCCTCTCCAAGTATGATGCCAGGTTACCAAATAAAACTTATTATTTTTAACAAATTGCTTAGTTTCTGTTGTCAGTCCAGGGTACAATGCTTCATGGCCTGGGACTTTGTGGTTGACAGACCACTCTGCTTTGCCAGGGATGGTCTGCACATATCCAATCTAGGCTTTCAGATACTGGTAAAGACCTTTTCCTCTCCCATACTGCCTTTTTCAGGCTATGCCAAATTGATAAACCTACCGACTTAACTGAATCTATGAAGGAATATCTGAAGGTGGTACTGCTCAATGCTAGAATTTTTAACAAGAAACTCCACTCCCTGTAAGCCTTCCTCTCCCTGTACAGCGAGGGCATCTGTATAGTAATGGTGAACTGATTTAAAGTTGCACAGAGTACCACAGCAGTTCAAGATTATAGTGCCTTTCACATCTTTAGACCAGCTACTGCACAGGAGGGAACTAAAGGTGGAGGAGTGTCAGTCTATATTAAGACCAATCTCATATCCAGACTAGTTAAAGTGTATGACCCACTGGAACTCATGCATGTGCAACTCACCATAAACAAGGTGTCGTACCATATTCTTGCAACAAATAGGTCCCCCTTCATGTCCCAGGAAACACACACTACCCATGTCAATGTACTAGAGTCCATCACCATTCAACCCAATACGATATTCATAGGGGATCTCAACTCTCCCTCTACAGATTGGGAATCCTACATCACTTCTAATGCACAAGCCCAGTGATTCCTAAACTGTGTTAATACCAACATCCTAGAACAGTTGAGCCATTCTCCTACCAGGGCACAAATGGGTACAGACATCCTTGACCTTGTACTCATGAACATCGGGGGGGGGGGGTGATGTTCCTCACCCAAAGTAATATCTGCGCTCGTCACATATGACCATAAGGCAGTATTACTTGAAATAAAAATTAAATCTGGGCATCCGGCAAAACCAAAAAACCTTTAGGAACTATTCCAAGGCTAACCTCTCTCTACTAAGCAATACCTTGGCTGAATTCCAAGCAACCCCAAATCCAGTAAACACCATAACATACACTAAGCTATTTACAAAATCTCTGTACAGCCATATTGATATCTGTATACAGTGAGCTGTGCCCACTCATATTAAGAATAAGACAAACTCAAAAGACAAGCCATCCTGGTGGAATAACAGAAATCTTGCCCAAGTGTAGGAGGAACACAGCCATACATACTATAAGCCCTCTGACCAATCTGAACAGGCAACTAAGAGGGTTAGTTAATATTTCAAAGGCTAAATTTGAAGAAAAAATAGCTTCTCAGGCAAAGGACAACCACAAAGTTATCTACAGCTATGTCCATAACCTCAGAGGAAATGCATTGCACAACAATGTGCAGAACATAAAATAATCCAATAAATCCGCACAACTGCCAAGGCAGATATAATAAAACTTTAATTAATATACGGTAAGAACTTTCATGCCCTTCTGAGCACTTCTTCAGACCATACAAATGTGTTAAACAACATCATTAAATAAATAGCTCTATCTTAAAAACACATATCAAATGAAAGCTTCAATAAAAATCACTTAAACAATCTCCACCCTTTCAGAAAAGGTTTTAAAGGGACTGAGACATTTAGCCCTGGTAGTGCATCACTATGTAACCTAATAATCCAGTTAGTTTCCCTTTGTTCAGGAGTGTTGTTAGAATCTCTTAGTCTCATATTAGTTACTATCTGCTCTAACACTCTAAATTTGAAGCTTTCATGTGATAGGTGTTTTTAAGATAGAGCAATGTATTTAATGATGTTGTTTTAACACATTTGTATGGTCTGAAGAAGTGCTCAGAAGGGCATGAAAGCGCTTACCGTATATTAATTAAAGTTTTATTATATCTCCCTTGGTGGTCATGTGGATTTATTGGATTATTTTATACCTTACTTGTTGACTTCCACTGGTACCTTCATTTCCACAGTGGCATTATTGTTTTTTGTTTTATTTTTAATGTGCAGAACATATTGTAAATGCCATCACCCACACTGAACTGGATGCCACTGCCAACCATTTGGCTGACAGGTTCAGCTCAAATTTCTCCCCCACTCCCCCCCAGTAGTCCAAAGGAAATACCACATAACACAATCCCCCCAACCTTTGCAAGGAAACAGATCATCAATGCACTTTCCAAAGCCAAAAACACTGCACAGATGGGCTCAGATAACATCCCAGAATATTTAATAAATAACAAGAAACATGACCTGTCAGATCCACTTGAATCACTTTTCAAATGGAGCCTTCAGTCAGGTTTTGTGCCCAAGGAATGGAAGATGGCTACAGTCATTCCCCTGCACAAAGGAGGTCCAACCACTGATCCAGGTAACTGCAGGCCCATTAAGTCTCACCAGCCTCATATGTAAGGCCATGGAAAGAATCATCATGGACATGATAAATGAGGACATTGGTAACCTGCAAATGCTGGACCCATCACAGTTCAGCTTTGTTAAAGGAAGGTCATACCTATTAAATCTGGTGAACTTTTTTGAGAGGGTCACCAAAGCACTAGATGAAGGTAAGACTGTGCCCGCAGCTTACATTGACCTGACCAAGGCTTTTGATACAGTATCCCACTCAGGAATTATAGAAAAGCTCACTAATTTAGGTATAAACCCTTTTATCACCCACTGGATAGCCAACTGACTCACTGATAGGACCCATGAGGTCAAAATGGGTGAGGCCACCTCTACCAAGAGGCCAGTCACTAGCGGAGTCCCCAGGGCTTGGTACTGGGCCCAGATCTTTTTGGTATCTATTTCTCTGAAATGGAAGCAAATACTGAAGGTTTATGGCTGACTAAGTTTGCAGATAAATTGCAAGATGGGGGTTATCATCAACTCCCCTGCAGATACTAGCATTCTGCAAGAAAGTCTGTCTCTGACTAACAAATAATGTCAAAGTTATAGTCTTAAAATCAATGCTAAGAAATGCATAATTGTACCCTTTGGGAAGTTAACCATCTTGACTAATTACCATGTTGATTATGCCCCCCTAAAAGTTGACCCAGTGGTCAGGATCTGGGTACACAGATAGTAGCCTTACCTTTGACCACCACTTGGCCACAGTGGTGAGGAAATCCTTTTATGTTGTGGAACTTATAAATAAGGGCATGGCATCTAGATCCAAAGAGGTCATTATCCCACTGTACTGTGTCCTTATCTGACCAGTCATAGAGTACATTGCTTCCTTTGGTATGTACCTGATCAGGCATATGCAGCAACTAGAGTGACCTCAGAGGTTCCTTACAAGATGAATATGAGGTGTAACAAACCTGCCTTATGCAGAGCACCTTAAAGCCCTTTCTCTTTAATCAGTCTCCTACAGAATGCTGAGAGGTGATCTATGCCTGGCTTACACGGCATATGCAAACCCCACACTTATGAATCTCCTGCATATTTATAAGTCAAAGAGTACCAGTAATACAAGTTCTATGGCCTGAACTTTGTCTGTGACTTAAACAGAACACGCTGGAAAGACAGATGTGTCCCAGAGACTGCCCCTCCGATGGAACAGGCTTCCCATCCATGTGAAGCTGAGTTCATTTATTACCCAGTTCAAGTGCAACCTAGACCAGTGGATGGGGAATAAGAAATTTACACCAGGCCTGGCACCCATATCCGTTATGGGCAGAGATAGCTTATAAATGCCTGGCCCTCAATATCCTCTTTGTATAAAGGACATCATTATTCTTTCTGGAAAACTTGGCTAGGCTTAGAAAGCTCCCCCCAGGTTGTTAGTTTAATAACAGTCTATGAATCCATGAATGTATAAAAAAAAAACATCCATCATGCACAAAATAATTGAAAAAAGTAAGGCTCCATATGAGTACACATACATTAATACATAATCCTACCCCCAAAAAGAAGGGAAATGAAAACAATACTAAAAGTATGTTAGGAGGACAACAGTTGTATAACTGTGTAGCACGTTACAGCATTAGCAAAGGAATTTACACTTTTCAAGTAAAATCCGATAAAATTTTGTGGGATATCTACTTCCATGGAGAGCAGGCAGATATACATCACCGGCCTAACATATTTTGTGGGATAATAATGCAACCCCCTGGTCTTGCTAATAAGTAATACACTGCTCTTCTTCAATCTTCCGTGAAAAAAGTTTCTATCAATGTCAGGTAACATTCTGTACAAACATTTTTAATGGACAGTAAGTCACTGATATACATGACTATGCCAACAGTGAGGGAGAAACATACAAACAGTAAACCAATGGGTGTATTGTTAAATGCAGTCCATCTGTAACATTAAAATACAAGCAATTTGTAAAAAATATCAACATGTTGCTGCAGCACATCAGTTGTTAAACTACAAACAAGTTTGGAAAGCAAATATCATTATTAAGCTCTCTGGATCCAAACAGTCTCCCTACTATGGTACAAGTTCCTTACATGCATGATTATCTTTATATAGTGAAGATTCAGCTCTCTGAGCACCATACGGATGAGCACGGAGAAGTGTTACCTGCTAAGGGCTTGCAAGTGTGAATCATTAGTCTGACTGCAATACTGAGTGTGTGTCAAAGAAAAGACAATTACAAGAAAGTATGTGAGTACATTGACTGACTTAGGAAAGCAACATTCCTAACAGTCGTATGAATTGTCTATGACCGCACTTTGTGCCTCTGAATAACCGTAGTCTGCATTTCTAAGGAAGTACATTACTCACTGAAACATATATCAAAAGCAATGCAAATCCCTTATCAGTCTCGTTAGAAAAGCATAGATAAGGGAATGATGCTCACAAAATTGAGAAGGAAAGAGCAGCAATGTTGCAAATATTTGTTTTCTACTGTACGATGAAAGATTAGCTTGAATGTTGCCAATATTCTGTTTATCCATACGTCTTAGGGCAAATTAAAAAGGACAACTTACAGAACTTGTTTGTGTTGCACCTGTGATGTGAATTCATACAATGTCACATCTTGAGTATATGCAATCTAATTTTTGTTCTTCCTAGTATATGTGTGTGTCTGTAGAAAATAGCGATACAGTGTGTGTTGTTAATGCCCTGGTGTGCTGGTTTAAATCCAGAGACGGTGCTGTTGTTTGAAAGTATTGATATTTAAAGAGTGTGTGTTCATGTCGCAAGACATCAGAGTTGAGGAAACCTCAGAAATGTACATTTTAACCACTTGTTTCAGAATGTTTCTTTTATTTAATTCTTTTCTTTTTCACTCTTCATCCGTTGCGTGCCATTTGGCATTGTACTCTCTTGACTGGCAATGGTCCCTTGTAGTGAAGAACAATTCACTTCCTAAAGTAAAAATGGCAAATTTAATTGGGAATGCCATCAGTAGCCCAACTGATACTGCACTGGTTCACTTTCTTCAGCACTCTGTACAGTACTGAAGAAATTCCACCTGTCAGCTAACTACCTCTGAGGGCACAAGGTGTTATGTAAAGTGAACTTAAAGAAAGAAGCCATATAATGCAAGGTTAAAATCCGATTTACAAATATTTTTTATGACTGGATTCAGAATATTGACAACTAAAGTCTGTGATAAATGCTAAAATCTTACCTCTACACCATGTGAACTGATGTTACAAAAGTGGTGGTGTAAGCTCACCTCTTCTCATTATTAATAACAACAGTATGTGCTATGGATGTCATATTTTGTAAAGTGTGATAACACAAAAGCAGTAACATGAGTAATGTAGACATGTATGTGTTAAATGCTGGATAACATCAATATTTCATAAGTATTTATCATACCAGTAATACATTATATTGATGTCATGATTAATTGTATATACTGTGTCTAAGAATGACCTCCTGTGGTTCTTTGTGTGTCCCCTTTCTGAACAACTGTCATTACATGAAGTCCTGATGATGTGTAACCTAAATGCTACATGTGATGTGACAAGCAGATATGTAAAGGATTAATGTGTCATGCTAATGTTGTAACTGCTGTGTTCCTTGCTACAGTGATACTCTGTAATATAATGTCATTTTTTTGTTTTTTTTATAATGCCTTTTACATTTGCGCTCTTCTCAGCAGCACACAAACATAGTTCATGGAGGAAGGAAAGAAGTGAACAATTTAATTTGGGCTGCCTTCTGTTAGGCAAACTGCCTGGCACTAGTGCACGACAGTCAGCGCTCTTTATAGTACTCATTGAAGAAAATGCATCTGTCAGATAACTTTCCCTGTGGCAGAAGATTTAAGTGCAGTGAGCTTAGAGAAAAAGGATGGGAGATACAGGGTTGGAATCCAGCTTAAAGATAATTTCATACACGGTGGTGTGAATAAATATTGACACACATATTGATATATGAATGTGTTGTTTGAAACTCAACTGTTGTCAGAATTGCCAACAACATGTGAAGTGTTCCCTGTCCTCTTTCCCAATATTTGGTATTACCTAAAGTCCTGATAATGTATGCCACAAATTAAAGTTCTGATGTGGCAAGTCGATGTGAGTAGGATTAATGCATCACTGTAATCCACTTCTTGCTCTGGTCATTGCTAGATATACCCTTTGATTGTTTTAAGTTTCTTTTCAAATTTTTCAATATTTTTTATAATGTATTTTGTATTTGTACTCCATTCAGCAGCACACAAATGCCATTCATGGCCAAAGGGAAAATGTGAAAAAATTAATTTGGGCTGCCTTCTGTAGCTCAAACAAGCCTGGCATTGTTGTCCGGCCATCAGCACTCTAGATAGTACTCAGTGAAGAAAATGCCTATAGCACAAGGTTTGAGTGCAGTGAGTTTAGAGAAATAGGACAGGTGATGCAGAGTTTAAATCCAGTTCACAAATATTTTTACGGGGGGAGGGGGGGTTCAGAATGCCATTTATCACAACATTTTAATCAGGAATCCTTCTACATAGCGCACCTCATCACAAAAGGTTTCTCATCCAGGAAAAAAAGAGGTAATTGTTTTCCTCTACTCATCACTCATTAGACCCATTATAGAGTACAACGCCCTTTTTGGTATGTACCTCACAAGACATCTACAACAACTGGAAAGGCAGGAGAAATACCTCACAAAGAGGATTACCGGCCTCAGACAGATACCCTACGCAGACCGTCTCAAAAAACTCCAGCTTTACTCTGTCGCATATCGCCTACTCAGAGGCGATCTCTGCCTAACATACAAAGCTATGTCAAATCCAGAGCTGTTGGACATGCTCCACTTAAAGAAATCCCAATCCCTCCGAGCTACACCCTCTAGGGACCTAAACCTTGTCACCACAATAAACAGAACATGCTGGAGGGATAGATTCCTGTCCCAAAGACTTCCCATACTCTGGAACAAACTACCTATCTATATCAAACAAAACTCCTCATTAGCACTCTTCAAGAAAAATCTTGATGATTGGATGGGAGATAGGAAATTCACCCCGGGGATCACTTCTGTGGCTCTGCTTGACAGGGGCACAGGAAAATAATTTTCTTGGGTGGCAAAAGCCAGGGTACCATTTGGCTAGGCTTATATAGGCCCTAGGACCAATAGCCTAGTACCTACCTATGAACCTATGAATGTAACACTAAATACAAATGAGTGTCATGACTATGTTTATTGCAACAAATGTATCAGTATTGCTTGCTATACATGTCCAATATAATGTGTGTAAAGTATGTTAAACATATCAATGATGATATTTAATTCAAAATACACATATAGGTATGATGTTCACAGTAGCTTTGTTATAATTATTATTTCTCATCACATATCATAAGTATGAATTTAGGACAGTATGTCTTGTGGAGTATGTATGTAACATACCCCAACATGTATTACTCAGCTCATGCAATTCCATGCATTTGAAATGTATTTACAACCACAAATTCTGCCTTTTACATAGAAATGCAGTCCCATTCATTTGTAAAGTAACATAACTCAAATTAACACTTAAAAAGGAAGTTCTCCTGTAACACTGACAGTTAATAAGCAAAGTTTAACATTTTATCTTTTTTTTCCTGTATGGGTTTAACTTCAAGGTGGTAATTCAATGTTATTAGTGTGCAAGCCCCAATAGCCCAAATTGTCACAATTCATGCCATTTTACCTCCAACCAGCAATGATAATAGCAAGCATCATAAAACATTTCAGTGTTTAACACTGGAATATGTGTCAATAGGTTGAGCATCACACACGGTCAAATCTCACTTCCATATTTCACACCTTTCATGCCTTTTGAAGTAATCACTGCCAGTGTGTCTACCAAGCCATTGCTGATCTTTCAGTTGCACAAATGCAGCTGGCAAGGCTGTCCATCTTTGTGTACAAGCTGTTACACACAAGATCTGAACTAGGCACCAACTCATAAACATATTTCTAGCTTGACTTCTGCAGACATGGCTGGTGAAGGTAAGGATGATGTTCCATTTAGAGCACAAACGTGGAGTGTTGAGAGGTCCAGGATTTTTGTGGCACTCCTTATTAAGTGCTACAGCCAGTGGCTGCTGAAGAGTGATTATACCAGGTGTCAGTATAAGGCTGAAGCATGGAGTAGCTTGGCTAAGGCTGTCTGCAGTGCAACTTGCATTCCATGCACTGTGGAGTAATGTTGTCACTACTGCAGTAACATGCAGAGGCACAAACCAGACCTCCTGTGCTGATGGAAGGATGATTTTAAGACTACAAACATGTCTGAGTTGTGTAAGTAAAGTGACCCATAAAGAGTCTATGACAGTGGTTCCCAAACATTTTTGATTCTCGGCTCCCTTGTTGAATCCAGGTTTTCCCAAGGTGCCCCCCCGTCAAATTCTAACTAGTCTATATATGTTTATACACAGTAATGACAGACAACACAATCAATGTAGCTAGATCATCTATGGTAACCTTTTATTAGAAATGAGACACTGTACAATGGAAAAAGGTCACTTCCTAACTTAATAATACTGTGCAGAAGCATCATTCCACAGACAGACTGAAGATTCAGATACAACCCATTCCTGAGGACCCCCAAAAGTGACATTATTATGCAATAACATATATCATGGTCATCCATTTTTGTTCAGTTTTGCAATCCACAGACCTGTAATAAAAAAGAACAATAAGTGTTAGCCATTTACTTATCAATTCTGAGATACTGTTAGATGACAAAGGAGACTTCGAGAACAAAGTTCAAAAGATCGCAAACCACCTGGCTGCATCAAAACAGTGTATCCAAAATGGACACCATCAGGTCAAACACTTTATTAAATGGTCAGATGAAGCTGCAAACCATAGAAAGGCAAATTAAACAATATCTGAAATGCATTTCCTCGGCATATTGCAGGCATGTGTCACTTCTTATTTTGGTCACTATGCCCATTCATCATTTAATCACATGTACGTGCATGTATTTTTCCAATACTGCAGCAGCTGTGCCAGAAAACACAGCATAACAACCTTCCTAATATAGCTAGTGTAATGTAACATGGTTATACACACCAAATCTGGGATGTGACAATGACAACGGCAGACTAATACCACTGTAAGTATTCTGTGCACATTGTACTTATGTATTTTGCTTGTAAAGATTGGGATGGGCTCAGCAGACAGAACACACCTTTGCGGTCTGGAAGAACAGAAGGCTTGTGATTTCTAGTTGCTTGGATTCGTGTTCCACTGCTGACAATGTTATGCAGCAGCATAAGGAGGGGTGTTGCAGTCCTGAAGTGCTATCCTTCAGAAGAAACATTACACCATGTCCCCCACCCATGAGTTACCTGTAGCTCAGGTAGATGTAGAAGATCCTATGGCACTTAAAAAGTAGGGATTCTTTATTAACATAATACATTTAAATTTAAAATAGAAAAAAGTAGATTAATTTCCTTGGCGTCTTGGCCAAACTACCTCCAGTCAGAAGACCATCTCATGTCTTGCCTGAAAGTAAGCCACGTTTAGTAGGATTAACATCAACAAGACTAAATAAATATGACTATTCTAACACAAGCATAGCACTGATTAACTATGTTCTTTTATGTGCCACATGAAGTTAAAGCCATTTTCTCTCAGATGCAATGATAAAGGTCAGAAGGCTGCCCTCACATGCAGTTAAGCTTAGATTATAAAAATGGAAATAAAAGAAATAAGACCACAGAATCAGTACTAAAAAGATTGCACTGTAAATACAATGTTTACTAGCTTCCAAGCTACACACCAAAATCCCATGGCAGCATTCATCCATATTATCTAGAAGAAGATGTTCTGCTTCTGTAGCTCACAATTTGTCTTTAATAATAAAATGAAATTTTACCCCCTGTCTCAGCTTGGGCTAATATCCAAGAACTTTTCAAATGGACTGCTGACAACTGTGAACACATTAAAAATTCTTTCTAGACATCACTATGAGGCTATATGAAGTGATCCTTTTACAGACTTTATTTCTGATCGACTGCCCTCTGATTTTCCAGTACTGTTAAGTACTACATTATAAAATAGCTAATTGACTTCTAGCTATAGCATCACTGCTCTGTTATTTCTAGGGAATACTGAAACTTTACTTTAACATTAACAACATGAGAATAAGAAGGTTCGGAATGATGCAATCTGACTGAAAGCAACAAAGGGTTTTCCATACAGAAACTTTGAAAGGGCTATTACTGTTGACTGCATCCTCTTAAAGAAAAAAAACAAGAGAATCTAAATATGAAAATAAGTTAGCTCGGACTAAAACTGTTGCACAGTAAATAACAATGTTACACAGTAAATTCACTTTACATCAAGAAGTAACAGAAAAAAGACTATGTACATGTAGACTATGTTCGTGGCAGTTCATGCAACTCATTTACTGGGTGAAAGAACATACTTCATTCATCACTTTAAAAACACGGTTGCTTTTCCTCAGATCTTCATAAGGAAGAAACACAATTTTAAAATATTTACAGCATGTCTGCTTGAACTTACAACCTTGTACTACACAAGTGACCTTTTAACTGCATAGTAAACTACTAAAGTTTACTGCTCCGTTCTTCATTAATTAATTACTTCTGGCTTTCAACTAAATTAGCATATCCTGAAATTATTTCTACACAGTCCTGAAGTTTTCTCAGAATAATACTCAACTGATATATTATCTCTCAATAATATTTAGCAGCTCACTGCCATGTAGACATCACTAATTCACTCAAAAGTTTAATTTCTACACAGTGTTAAGTATCACCTGAAAGACAGTAAGAAAATTACAAACGTAGAGACTCTTTCTTTGATGGAATGATTTACCATTTCTACTTGCTGAAAAGGATTCAGCCATTCGTTTCTAAACATCTGAACAGTAATAGCCTCCAACTATAAATAATAATCGGACAAATAACAGTCTTTTACACTGTATTATTTACTAATTGCTGCTCAAGTTAATTACACTTCAATACTATACTCACTGTAGAACTGTAGATGCCAGCACTAAACCACCAGATTTCAATTTTGTGGTTTTCACACCAACATACTTGTAAGGCAAGTAAAAAATATCCATAGCAGCCGCAAAATAAACCGCAAACTAATAAGCTTAGTAACCTGTGGTCTATGATATAGCATTGATTAATCAGCCAAGACTGTTAGTCATCATGTTGTCATATTTTTTTTTTCCTTTTCTCTACTGTACAGCTGCATAAGAGATCGCAGAAAACTATGAGGTACATCAGGAGAGACTAACTTACCTCAGAGAGGCATAGGATAAATATGCATCGTCTGAAAACAAGGCAGATAATTATTTTCAGTCCATCACTCTATATTGTCTTGAGCAGGCATACACTTTTATATCAGTCACACATGCCTACTCCAATAGCTCTTGGTGCTTGCATTAGGCAATGTGTATACCAGCTTAATTGTGTGTGTGAGTTCAACACCCTGAAACAGACATTAGATTTTATTACACAATAGTATTTATAAAATATTAACTACAACTGCATAACACTAGCAATTCAACTTCTGCAAATGCAATTATTAATTTTGAAAGCATATCTCTCATATAGCATAGACAAATGAATGTTTCTGTTTGTTATATCATGACATTGTGATTGATTGATTTTATGGCACATTAATGCCTTCTCATCATATCTAGATGTGGCAAAGGTATACATTTTTATTTCTTATATTTAAGTGCTGCAATAATAATATAATGTGAAATGCCAGTGATTTAATTCTCCTTTTTGTCTCCCCTATCCTATCTCTCTCTCTTTTTAAATATATATATATTATTATTATTATTTTAATACATTGCTGCTGAAAACAAAATGACTATCAGCACAGAGAGCTAGATTGACCACTGCCATTCAGCCTGACATACCTCCACGGGTGATTTTGGTAGCACTATGACAGGCAGCACAGACACCCAGCACATCTGGGTCACAGCCTGTCAGTATTGCCTCCACAACTCCTGCCCCACCTGCACCATCTGTGTCAGTCATATTGCCAAATTAATGCCATGTCTGGGACTGACACAGGCAACTTACATAGGAGACAGTGATGACATTTCTGAGAGTGAGGACTAGATTCTCACATTTCAAAAGTTGGAGGTTGCTGCACGTCTGATGTCCCCTACTTATCATCAATCAGGGTTTCCCCAGACTTTTCGTGTCCATCACAATCCCTGTCTGTCTTGTATGTCCTGTATGTCTGGGCCTGCTACCTAAATTACCCTGCTTACGTGACTCTCTCTTTCCTAAGCATGTTACCCAACATTCCTCTCTCTCTCTCAAAAAAAGGGGGAGGGAGGGGGCGACTGTTTCACCAAAAAAATTACACATGCATAGTTCTTCACTTTGCCTTTGTGTCATCTTAACACACTTGATTTGGTCAAATTAGCTATACAACATTATTCTGTTGTTGTCACCCATCCCTGGTGTGGTGACACTGCAAAGTCATGGAAATTTGTGTACAATTCCACTTTTATATGCTGTGAATGAGTGAATAGCTATGGTCCTCTCCCACCATCATCCTACAAGTTCCTGTATTCTTTTCCATGTCCTAGTCTGTGCTTCCCACTATATTCACCACTTTCTTATCAATCCCTTTTTCACATGTTTAATCTGGTCAAAAAATAGAAACATCCACATGGCCAGAAATGGTCCATCACAAATCCTTAACTTTTGGTCCTCAGCATTTGCATAGAGGTTTTTTCATATTCTATGGCAAAAACTAGTGAGTTTTTCCCATCACCTGCACTTATCTACACAATAAAGGTGCTGGATGTAATGAACTGGAAGTTCCTATGTGAAGTGTTCAGATACTTCCCATGTCTGTAGAGTGATGTTTTAGGTTCATAGGTTCATAGATTAGTACTAAGCTAACTGCCCTTGCGAGCCATTTTAAGCTTAGCCAATTATCCCTTGTGAGACTCAAACCTTGCACCTTGTGTTTGTAAGGCAAAAACCTTAACCATTAGGCCACCCTCCCAACCCATTTCGCATAGTGTTATGGGTTCCATTACAGCTGTATGTGAAATTATTACTTCATGTAATTTTATATTCCTATTATATGTTTAACTGCAAACATCTCTATTTATTTCCAGTTACAATATTTCATGAACATGGCATTTGAATAGTGCAGCAAGAAACCATTTTGCAAAAAAAGTTCCATTCTCGACAGGGAGACTTACTAAACCACCCTTATCCTGCTTATGTCTTAATCTTGTTTTTATTATCCAACCCCTTCTTACTCCAGTAAAAACTTCATTGCATGGAGCATATCAGAATAATAATGAGGAAACAGCAAAAGTAACACACCATAAAGATGGTTCTAAATGTCCCATAAGCAAAACTCTTGTTATTTCTCGCTCCATCTCTCTCTCTCTCTCTCTAACCCTTCCGCTTCAGGAAGTTGTCACTGTCCCTTCAATTGTTATTCTGCTTCTGACATAATATACTTCCTCCCTGACTCCATCCAGCACTTATAACTTGGGGACACAGAAGTACATAGCTTATAGCAAAATCATATGAGTTTTTTCCTTTGGCCACATCGCTCTGGTGCCCTTCATTCTACTGTGATTAGCCTCACTGTGCTACATACAGTCCAGCTAATATTCCCTCAAACAGGCTGAAGAGTTGAATGTACACCATGTAGGGTGTTTTCAGTTGCAAATATTGCTAGGAAGCATTCTTCACTGGATCATTTATTATGCTGCTGGCTGTACTGTACACCTTATGTAATGTTACAATTGTCATTACTGTGATGAAGCCTGATGCCTACATTCTCCCTTGCCTAGTTGTTTTGTGATTGACCCATAAAATTAGTAAAATTAAGGTTGTGAAGTAACATTTTCGGGTCTATATTATTTCATCGAATGGCCACATTGTCGATCAGCATTTCATCGGAAATGCTGCTCATCGAACCCCCACACCCATTACTAATTATATATACCAACTCTGAGATCTCACTATAGTGGGGAAAGGGCAAATTTCCTGATCCCTACCGTAATGCAGTCTCAGTCAGAATGGTTTGACAAACAGCATTTCCAATGAAATGTCATTCGATAATGCGGCCATTCGATGAAATAATAAGGACCCACATTTTCTGTGTGGTGTTTTGACATAATTCACATGTCTGCAAATTGCTTTAGGCATAGTGTCATGGGTTCAAATCCTGAAATATGTGAAAGGCATATTTAATGTTTTATTTATATTACTATGTTGTGTGTAGGTGTTGGCTTCACATTTTCTTAACACACCATTATCTTGTTGCTGTATTCATCTGCTTGTTCTCTGTTGAGAACATTGTCTTGTACAGATCATGACCAAATAATTATGATGACAAACCGAAGAGTAGCAATGCAAATTTGTGCAGAAAGGGACCATAAGCAAATCTCTTCCTATATCTCTGTCCTTGTCTCCCAATCTGTCTTCCCCATTTAGTGTTCTCGTATTTTGCACAAAGTTTGGCATTGTGCACCCATGGTGAGTGGCAGTAAATGTAATTTCACATATTATTGCAAAAGCTGAAGAATTTAATTTCATCTGCGCTGAACTGATACATCATGCAAATGTGCTTAGCCATGCTGTGCTAAAGAAATTCAGACTACTATTACTACTGTGAGACAGTTCATGTAACATATGTATTAGGTTAATAAATGTCATATACACCCTATGGGATGTTACACCTGTCCTTACAGTGATGAGAGCAGACGCTTACATTTTCCCTTGCCTGAATCTATTGTCATTGTCCCTTCATATGTGTCAGTTATACTTAACAATCCACGTGTCCCTGTGTGTTGAGCTGAGATAATCCTCCTGTTTGTAAACTTTCATTTTATGATGCCATTTAATGAAATCTAGCTTTCCTTAGTGAATTACTAAGTCTTCTCCTGTGGCATGAGGAAATGATACAATGTACTGTTTATATATTTATTGACATTTGAATATCAGGAAGGTCTGACTGGGTAGAAGCCCATTTTCAGTGGAGGCCTGGGAAGAAAAGCTCCAAATTATTACAAAGCATTTTAAGAACAATAATTTTACTATCTTCAAAAATAAAACAAAAACATCTGCAGTTTAAATGATTATAACAAATTAGACATAAAAACACTAGTTAAGAATCGATACAAGGTATATGAGAATCATTTAATATTTAAAGAAATTTTAGACAGTTTGTAGAGACATTAATGGTAAGTTAGTCTATAACAAATAGGAATTGCAATATGAAATGAGGGAAAAACAGGCTTATGGTATATTTAGAGAAAAAATCAGGCAAGAGAATTAGTGGTAATGAAGTAAGTGAAGAAGGAAGAGTAAGGAGGTATAAGGAACAAAAGGTACTTGTTCATATGTAGGGATATAGTTTATCCTGTTTTTTATTTAAACAAGAATCATCTTTATTAAATTATCATGTATGACATAGGCAATGTTACAGTTATATAAATGAAAAATAAACCTTAGCGACACAATCTCAGTTGCAAACATTATACATTTCAAACTGTGCAGACACATCTGTAGCTGCAAATATTATACATCACTTTTAACGCATCTGGTCATTGTTAGTCAACCATTACATAGCTCATTCAAATCCTACCTTCTTTTAAACCTTATTCCTCCTCTGCATGTATTGATCCTACATTTCCCATTTTTTCCTATGCAATTTGCTCCTACCCTTTTCTAAAGATCCCAGTTCCAGTTGTTTTATCTCTGTTACTATCTTGGCTACTTCTAGTAAAGTTGGTTTAGACTTTGATTTCCATTTTCTAGTAACTGCTTTTTTGGCAGCTATCATAATTAGACCCAGCAAGGCCTTACTATGTCTAGGCAATTCCGGTTCTGTATCATAGCTCAAAAAAATCATTTCCCTAGTTACTCCAATTTGCTCACCCAGCATCTCTGACAGAGCAGTCTGCAGGGAATCTTTAAAGTCCACCAACTCACTGCACTCCCAGAAAAAAACATGTTCCAAGTACCTCTTTCCTGCCTGTCACACCTCCAACATTTGCTGTCTACCTAAGGAAAAATTTTCTGGAGTCTCCTTGGTGTATAAAAATATCTATGTAAAAATTTCCAAGCAAAAACCCTAAATCTTCTAGATTTTGTTGCATATTTGGGAGACATACATATACCATCTCATTGTTTATTTGTGAATTGCTTAGCCAATCTCTCGTCCCTATCCTTTCTAACGTACTCTGATTGATTCTTATAGTTATTGTGCAATTTTTATATGCTCTACAAATGATTCCTTTTTAATGGCAGCTTCTGTTCTAGATTTTACTAAAAACTCTATCAGTGCTGGTCTTTCATTTGGAACCTCTCTATTTCTTTCTCTTTGCCTATACTCTGATATCATTCATTGATAGGGAAGGCAATCTCTAACCTGCAGTCCAAATAAATTCTTGGCCTGTTCCCATTCTATTACCTTTCCCTCTCTAGTTATTTGCTCCCAATGCCTTGGTTCCTTTACCAGTTTTCTCCAATAAATTCCACCCCCTCTTGCCTATTGTCTATATCCCTAATTGCAGTCATCCCTATTTGCAGAATCTCCTTTTTCCATTCCCGTGTTGGCTTAGTTCTTAGAATACTCTCTGGTACTTTATGGATATAATATTCTGTATGATTGTTGTTATTCTCCTTAAAGGCCTGCATCCAAAATACCAGTCTCTCCTTGTTTCTTAAGCTTCATCTCTGTTTTAACATCATCCCTTTCCAGTTTAAATTATAGCTTTCTGCTTGTGCTATGTATAGGAGCCTTAACTGTGTAGGTCTGGAATATCCCTTTAAATTGGGTAATCCCAATCTGCCCTTTTCTACTGGAAGAATCAGTTTATACCACTTGACTACGTTGTCTTTCCCTCCCAGACAAAGTCCTTCAGCTCTTTATTAATTGCTACCACAACTTCTCCTCTGGTTGATAAAAATATGCCTGACCTGTGTATAAGACTAAAGGTTCTAAAAACATTTTGACTGCTTGTATCTTACTATTCATATCGATATAACACATTTTCCAATTTCTCAGTTTTTGTATTATTTTTTGTTTAGTCTCTTCCCACATATCCTTAGCTGCCATACCAGAATAATTTTAATCCATACTCCTAAATACTTAATTTTATCATGTCCCCATAAATACAGATATTGCTGAACCAATTTGTGGGTGTGTACATAATTAACTGCTATTGCCTTTGTTTTAGCTTAATTAATTTTGTATCCTGAAAAGATTTGAAACTGTCTCAAAATATTCCACAACACTGCAATATCTCTTTCTGGTTTTGTCTGGTATAAAATAATATCATCTGCAAATAGAGCCAGCTTTTCTTGACTACCATACCAATTATACCCTTGAATTTCTGAGTCCCTTATTTTCTTTAACAGTGGTTCTAAATATAATGTAAATAACAAAGGGGAAAGAGGACACCCCTGCCTGTTTCCTCTCCTCAAGCAGAAATTAACAGAGAGGACCCCACCCACTTTAATTTTCAACTCCGATCCCTCATATATCCTCCTAATCAACCTTATCATTTTATCAGGAAATGCAAATGTTTCTATTCCTCTGCTCATAAAGTTCCATGTTACTCTGTTAAATGCTTTCTCTGCATCAAGACCCACCAGCAACAATGGTATCTTCTTACATTCTACTTCCCTCTGGATCATCAGTGTTCTGTTATTGTTGTCAGATTTTGGTCTCCCCTCCACAAAAAACACATTGATCCATATCTATATATTTTGGCATTACTTTTGTCATTCTTTCAGCCATTATAGACATGAACACTTTATAATCATGGTTTAGTACTGAAATGGGCCTGTATGAAGCTGGGTCTTATGGATCTTCACCCTCTTTAGGTATTACAGCTACCACTGCTTTCTTCCAGGATGTTGGTACTTCTTCTCTTAAAATACTGTTAAACAAAACCTTCCAGATCTTTATCAGTTTTTTCCCCTCCTAGCTTCCAAACTTCCACAGGAATACCATCTATTCCTGGGACTTTCCTGAAGATTGGTTATACATCACAATTTTTATCTCATCTCTTCTTATCCTAGCTGTTAGTAATTGAACCTCATCTACCTGTAACCTTGGCATATTTACTTCTTCCATAAACATTTCCATTTGTACCTTTTCTTGATTTCCACATTTCTCTGCTTTATACAGACTTTCATAGAATTTCTGAAATATTTCTAATACCTCCATAGGATCTCTTGTTACCTTCCTTACTCTAGGCTTCCTAAGCTTGGCAACAGCCCTTTTTACTTTCTGTTGCCTGAGTCATTCATCTAAATTTTTTTGTGCTCTACTGTTATCAAAAAATAGTTGCTTAACAGCAATCTTTCTAAACTCATGCATATTATTAGTAGCATTCTATAGTTGATCCTCTTCTTTTTTTGTAAGATTCCCCCTATTTTACAATACTTTAACATTTGTCAGTCCCTCTAAATAATTCTTGTTACTTCTTAACCATAGCTCCCTTTCTCTTACTTCCACCTTATTTTTAAACTCCACCTTAATTTTATCCCACTCCCTAGCTTTATTTTCAGAAGAAATTTATATCCACTCAAATAGCTCCTGAATAATCTCCACTACCCATTCCTTAAATTCCTCTTTTTTCAACAGATAGGTACGAAAGCGCCAGCATCTCACTTTTATTTCATTACCATGTGTTCTTATTTTAATTATTATTGGTGCATGATCTGAAATAGTTTTTGGGTGCGTATCAAGACCTTCAATTAAATGCACATGTTTCTGTGAAATGTAAATTCTGTCTAGCCTAACCCATTTTTTTATATCTTGGGGAATAATATGTAAATTTACTCCAAACTCTTATTATTGAATTCACATATTCCATGCCAAATATTTTCATAAGTTTCTTCAAACATCTACCCTCCTTTGTTATACTTTCCCTTCTGGGCCCCCCAGACACATCTTCAGTGTTTCAAATCACATTCCAGTCTCCACCTATAAGTAATATTCCTTGCTGAAAACTGATTATTTCTCCCAGAAATTTCTTAAGATTCATTATAGCAGTTTTAGGTGCAATATAAATACATGCCAGTGTAATCCTCCTCCCTTGCCAATAGCCCCTTAGCATTGTAACTCTGCCATTATTGTATTTTTTATCCTCTTCTGTCACTATTGGAGCTCCTCTTGCAATTAATATAAGTATTCCTCTTTTCCTTTGTCGCAGGTATTCCACTGCATAACCACCCTGAAAACCTTTCTTTATCAAATTCACATGTTCACATTTTAAGCCAACCTGGATAACTGGATGGGAAACAGAAAATACACCTTTGGGATTCCACCTGTGTCCCTGCTGGACAGTGGCATAGGGTGCTGACTTGGAACATGGGCTAAATTCTTGGCTAGGCTTGTAAGGGCCTCAGGGCCAATAGCCTAGTAACTTCCTATGATTCAGTTCTTTCTAAGTGTGTCTCTTGTAACATAGCTATTTGCACTCTACATTATTTAATATAGTTCTCTACTCTTTCTTTTTTGTATTTATCTGTGAGATCATTGACATTTAAAGACATTACAGAAAGCATCATTGCATTAAAAAGTTATTCCCACCTTTTATGTATAACACCTTTTTTATTAAATGTCTAGTTACAGCTTTTGTGTTAAACTAAATAACCGTGGGGAGGAACTTAAAGTGCATAATATATGTAGTGCATGGAGCACTGTGATTACACATCAAAATCTGAAAAAAGATAAACCTGCTGTGTGCTTCTGTAGCATGAGAACCAACTTTAATAGTGTTTTCAAAGGTGTAACAATTGAACAAACCAAATATTGCTGTACTGGACAATGGACAAGACTCTGGGTTTGAATGAAAGCATCAGTATTAAGTTTTTATTAAAAAGGAAGATGATTGCAATAAAAAAGTGTTTTTAAATTAAGATTTAGTATTTATAGTAATTATTTTTGTGTTATATGAATTATTTTGTTTAATATTGAAATTGTGTAATTAATGAATGACTCATGTGATTGGTGGTTTAGTATTTAAAAGAGTTGGGTGACATTCTGTTTTTGTTGTGAGGAAGTTCTAGAAAATAAAGAATTAAGGCACTTAATTATTATATTGTGTCTGCCTTGTTTCATTAGTATTTGAGGTTTGTAGTTGCTGTTTTTCTCCTGGCATTTACATGGTGTGGTTCCTGGTTTGGTTTGTTTGCTTTTTAAGTTTTTAAGTAGCAGTGCACTGTGGTTATGGTAGACAGTATCGTACTACACATTCAGTACCAGATGATTTTATAGATTTGACTTAAACTTTTGCTAATTTAGTGTCTAGAACTGGCAACATTCTTAAACAGATTGCTTCTAGGACTGAAAAGTGAAAAGGCACTGCTTTAACTCAGACAAGTAGTTCACCTTGTATGTTAAAAGATGTCACATTGGTCACAGATTCAGGAGTGTTTAGTGACAGTAACATAGGAGATTTGCTTAAGGAAGAGTTCAATCAATTCCACTGTTACATAACACGTGGAATATTGCCTTCCAAAGGTGTCAGTATTGAAGGTTCAGTAACTGTATGTAAAAATATTTTTGAAATGGAGAATTTATTGTTCAAGTTAAAATCATTAGACTATGACAAGCTTGATTTAGAACACTGTTTCAAAATAAAATGAGTCCAGTTGGGTTTAAGTCTTCACATGTTTGTTTCCAAATGGAATAAGTAAACAGGACAAAGTGTAGGATGAATTAATGAACTTTGTAAGAATTTATAGGACTTTGGAATACTGGAATGAACTTGAAATAACCAGAAGAAACTGCAATGAATATCTTTAAATTACCCATAACTGTGCTGAAAAGGTGCCAGTCTCTTCTTGCATCTTTCACAATGAAAGTCTGCAATATACTGTAGTTCATTTAAGAATGTTTTAATATGCCAGAAAAGGCAGTAACCTCTGAGAAACTAAGCACTACTAATCAAAAACATGAGGAGGTGGCTTATAACAAAAGATACCAAGACTTCACCAGGTCTAGAAGATATAAAATATTTAGTAAGATAAAATATAACACATAAAACAAAAACTTGTGTAACTCATTATGAAAGATAATCAGTGGAAGATAGACTATTTAATTCAGGAACTCAAAGCTGTTGATAGTAAATTAAAACAGGACTTGCTCAATTTAAATATGGTAAAGTATAGCGATTTTCTTTTTCAAAGGTTGATAAATATGTTGATATCATTTTGAAAAGGAATCTTAAAAAATTAGATAGTGATGCCAGAGATTATGAACAGGGATTGGCTTACCCTTGTTTGCTTAAACCTGCAGTTAACAACCGTGTAGGTGCAAGCAATGAAGATAGACCTAACTGTGAATGTTAGAATGATTTAAACATTGATAATTTGGAAACTTTTTTAGCTCTGGAAGAACATCTCCTTTAGGGAGGTGGGAGGGACCTCCTCTTTACTACTTTTCCAATCTCCAGGAAATGAGGTCACTCCCAGCAAAAGAGGTACAATTTCAGGAATTGGAAAACACTCCATGGACTGGGCAAATGTAAGGGATCCCAGAACTAGCTGTATGTTCTTCCAGTTTTACTTAGTTCTGATAGAATAGTCTACATCCTAAACAATTATCATATTTTTAATTACAGTGGATTTGTGATCTCTGAGTTACATTTGGAACTTTTCAGAAAAGTATTCACTTTTGTTCATAGGTTCATAGGTTGGTACTAGGCTAGTGGCCCTAGGGCCTATACAAGCCTAGCCATAACAATTCCCTGGATATTTCTTCCCACAATATTTACTTCCCTGGACCCCTGTCTAGCAGGGTGACTGTTTCTAACTGGGGGAGGGGGGAATGTGGTGGATGTCGTTTTGGACTTAAATTCAGTTTTCTCACAAAAAACTTTATTTTTCATATTTTGTGATAGTTACTCACTGGATTTGGTAGGTGACAGAAGCCCATCTATTTCTAGAACTTACAATCCCCCATTGCATCCAGCTTTGGGTGTCTTTGAAAAGGCTTGTGAGAACAAGATATATGAACTGTTTGACCATCCACCAAAAAGTATTTCAATTTGAAGAAAGGTGAGATGGTTTTGTTGAAGAACCTTTCCCAGGACTGTTCAGTTAGGATTATGAAGCCAGATAAAGGTGGGGGCACTATGGTTATGTATAATGTGCTATATTTAGGTAAAATGTTAAACCTATTACATGATAATGTGAAATATAGCATGATGTCTTTGAACGAGATACATATCGCATATAGAAAAATAGATGCTGTTTTGGTACAATGCTTTAATGCAAGGCACTTTATCTACTGAGGAATACAATTTCATGTATACTGCCAAATCTAGAGTTCCCTCAATTTTCAGCATCCTGAACATCCATAAGTACATTCATGATCCTCCCAGACCAATTGTTTCAGCTCATGGGTCAAAAACTCATTGTGTGGCATTATATTTGGATATGAATTCAAAACCCTTGAACCTCTGTCTCCTCTTATTAAAAGATTCATGGATTTTTTTGAGAAATATTACTGGTGATCTGTGGCACCAGGACCTTAGATTTGCAGCTATTGATGTTATAGATCTTTGTGGAAGCATTCCATACGAGGTGGATCTCGAATGGTTTAGGGAGTCCCTGTAATTGTGTGAATTTGTAGAATGTAGTACAATTAATTGGATGGTAGACTTGATGGCAATTGTACTGAATAACAATTTCTTGTACTTTGAAGGAGAATGTTTTAAACAACTGACAGGTGTGGTGATGAGGGCAGCTTGAGGCCCATTTTGGCCAATATGGTAATCTGGAGATGGAAAACGAGATTTATTTTTACTTGTAACTATTCCAAATATTGAAAAACTTACTTTAGATTTTTAGATGACATCTGTATTTTCTGGGTGGGCACCAAGAAGAAGTCTTTGAAGTTTTTTGAATATATTAATAACTCCATTGGATTTTTGATGTTTACTTACATCTTTTCTACTGAGTGGATGAATTATCTTGATGTCACTATTACTAAATGTAGTAACGTTTTTTAGTCAAACATTTTTCAGAAACACACCACTCAAATTCCTACCTTCACTTCCACAGCTGCCATCCCAGTAAACTCAAACACATGTTGGTAAGGGGACAAACGATAAGAATATCTAGGATGATTTCTGATGACAAACTTTCTGAAATTGAGTTAGACACTCTTTGTATGATGTTTAACTAGATAGAATACCCTGATGACTTAATAAATAAATGTATGTCAGATATCAATCTGGGTAGATCTTCCAGATATGCACCTATACTGGGTACTCATCCATGTACTATAGCAAACTCTGGTCCATCTGTGACTACATCCTCTTTTACTAACAGTTATGACACCTTGATGGTGTTAAAATACAATAATACTTCTTTTTTAATTAAGAACATTATTGTAGGAATTGAAATATTTTAGGTCAGGACATGGAGTTGTTGAATTGTACAGGTGATTGGCCTTCTTTTGCTTTTAAAAGAGGCCTCAACTTGAAGAACAACTTTCAATGGACTACTGACAGTAACTGAACAGGTAGTTTGAAGAGACCTGGTACTTGGAGGTGTGGCTTTTGTAATTACTGTAGTTATGTGTTAGATGGATAGACTAGTGACTACCACTTTTGCTAAATGTTCAACTAGTAGAGTAGTATACATTAGTGTGTGCCAGGACTGTGGGAAAAACTGAATGCTCATTAAAGGAGAGAATTTATAAGCATTTGCATGATATCTATAAGAAAAAGGATAATAATGTGCTTTTTAAACACACTGGACATTGTCCTGGCACATCCAGTATAAAGTTTAAGTTTGGTGTAATTGACAAGGTGACTGTTGACCCCAGGGCTGGTGATTGGAAAACTTTATTGGAGTACTGTGAATTAATTTTGCAAATTCGTTTGAATGCCACCACAAAACCAGGTTTAAATGTATATATATCTTTAAAGTAAATAGTGCTTTGAAATTGAGATCTACTAAGATGTAACCTTTTTCTCTATATGCAACACCAATTCTTTTTGTTTTTTATTTGGTTCCTGAGAATTGTATTATTGTTTGTGTCTATTTTGTAATTGATTGGTTTACATATTTGAATTGCAATTCTTTCATTGTCAACTCATGATCTGATGAAGTCTTGTATAGATGAAAGTACTTAGCATGAGTTTTGGTTTTATATTTTATCTTATTAAACATTTTATATCTTCCGGACCTGGTGAAGTCTTGGCATCCTTTTTTATAAGCCATCTCTTTGTGTTTTTGATTACTAATGTTTTAATATGTACAGTGGAGGTTGATGTCAATAATATCCAAATCAAATCTTAATGTTCATAGCATCTGCACTCATTGTACTGTCCATAAATTCTATACTCAGAATGTTAAATCTTAATGTCTCCAATAACATTGCTGATAAGTATGTCCATAGCTTCTGCACTCATATTCCTTTCCTCCTGAATAATATAATTAATCTTCTGGAATTCTAGATATCTGACCGGACTTCTGCACTCACTCTCGAGTGTCTGTACCAAACTTCTAAGGACTGCACTGTAATGACTTTCTGCATGTCAGTCTAAATGAATGAACTAACTGACTAACTGTGCCTGAAGTATCTCCTAATAACACCAAAATCCTGTATATTTCTACACACCTCTTTAACCTTGGTTCCCAAGCCTCATACTATCTAAACAAGAGCTGTTTGTACATTTTATTCTGCTTGAAAGGGCATTCACTGAAACTGCATGCAAAATGTGAAGGCCTGCTTTAATATGGCTACATTTCTAGACTTATGCAAGGAAAATACTGTATTTTTATCTAACAAACTACATTTAAATGAAACCTGATTTTACAGTTCTTCCTGAGATACTTGAACACATGTATCTAGTTCTGTAGTTACTTTAAAATATGAAATATAAAATGAAAATACAGGTCTAACCTGACATTTCAGGCCTATGTAAGGTCTATTTTACTAACTGTATTTATGTAGGATTTATTCTGTAACAACTGTCTCTGAAATTACAGAAATGGGATTTACTTCTGTAATTACTTTATGAATCTATTAATATAGTTTGCAAAGGATACTATAACAATCACTAGTACTAATATACAGTTATAGAATAATTTTTCTTTATCTGGTAAATAATTTGAAATTTTAATTTTGACTACTAGGAGTCACTTGAGCATTAATAGTCTGTTAATTATTTTGAACATTTTTTTGGATTGAAGTCTCTTAACTTTATGATTTAATTATAACTGGGCAATTCTTTAACATGTATTATAACTGGAGGTCTGTTAATTATTTGAAAATCTATTAGACTGACTCTTAACTTTATAATTTATTTATAACTGGGCAACTCTTTAATGTTTTATAACTGGTAAACTCTCTTTTTATACCTATATTATATGTAACTTAAACCATGATTACATATTAACTTGTTTCTGCAAATCTTCAGCTATATTTATTACTATTAATCCTGTCTAGTTTACTTTTTGTTTTTTTTATGCACTATAATAGATGTCTGCCTTTTAAATCTGTGTCTTAAATATCCTGTAAATATCTATGTCCTGTAAAAGCAGAAGTAAATTTACTAAAACCTATGTTTTCTGTATTTCATATCTAAACCTTTGCATACCTGTCAGTGTCTTTTTAACTTTCTAATATCCAATAATTATTAGGTAATATACATTGTATTCTGTAAATTAATTAACAAATTAAGCCTGACCCGTTATGCTTTGAGTATATTAAATAACTATTACTATTTATTCTTTAGATAACCTATCTTACTAAGCCTGTTGCAAATAATTCTGTCACTTTACCCTTAAACATAATGACTGAATAATGTAAAGTGTGATGTAATTGCATGTTGTAAACTGTCTAGTAATGCTGTTATAAATGTGTAACTGAGTATGAATATCATATTCTGAAAATTGACTGAAAATTTACACTAAAGTGATACATATTTATATTGAACATTTAAAATAGCTGTGTATAAATGTTATATTCTGGAAACCAACTAAATTAATAATAAAGGAATAACTTTTCTGCTAGTATTATTTGAACACAGATACAAGAATAAACTGAAATCTGGTAAATGTTATATTCTGGAAAATAAACTATTAGTAAAGGAATACCTTTTTTATGTCAGTATCATTTAAACACAGATAAAAACATAAACTGAAAACTAGTATTGTTATACATTTGTGTCGAAACAAATTTAGATTCTGCAAACTTGCTTTAACTCTAATCTGCATAATTATCCATCTGTTGTATACACATTGTAATTCTAAAGAATACTTGTTTTAGATAACTGGAACATTGAAGACACAACAATAATCTTTACTTCTGGCTTTGGTGGTCTTGCTTTTATGTAGATACTTGACTTGTGCAATACAGCCATTGCCAAATTTAGCCCTTGCTCTGTATTTTCCTATGTATTAGAAGAGCTGCCTCACTGTCCAAGGGTCCTTTAATGTTTATATTAGGCTCTGCATCCCCCCAACCCAACTCTTGTGCAAGCCTGGGTGGCAGATATAATATTTTTCTTGACTGTATTTAAAAACATGCATTCTGGAAAGCTAAAGTGGAAATTATTCAAATATCCAAACCAGACAGCTTGTCTTTTTGTAGTAATATCTGCACAACATAAAAAAGCAGTATCAGGTCCATAAAATAATATATGTAGCTTTAACAATTAGAAACTGATAGCATTGCTTGTTACCCTGACTTTATTTACATTTTTCTGCATGAAATGAGCATATGCTACTGATAAACTCTTGGAAGTCTGTAAGCAAACTGTTAATGTACTATAGTGAAATAGACCTATGTTACTAATAAATAAATTTGTGTGAGTCTGTAAGTGAATTGATAATGTACTACAGTGAAATGGAAAGGCTGAAACTTTAATCAAATGAAAACCTCAGTGGCATTTTTTTCCCAGTGAAAAAGTCAAATGAAACTAAAGTAGTAATCTGACACTGTATTCATGTTTCACCTTTTTTCATTTCTCCGCTTTATAAAATGAATCTTTTGTGATCCTCAGCTCATAATTTACAAAAGTATTTTTTCAGTGTGCAGATCTCAGCCTACTGCTTTATATGTAGCTGTTCTTTTAGCTGACGTCATTTAACTCTTTCAGTAGTATTGAAAGCTGTAAGAATTTAACATTATTGTCTACAATTTTCTTGGATAAATAGTAAGAACTCTTGCTGAATAAACTGTCATTAATAATATTTAACTGATCTTTACTATATTGTTTTATAGCATACAGTAATGTCTTTAATTCAGCTTGCTGAGCTGGCCTGTAATTGGATAATTCAGTTACGTAAGCCCATGGCTCTGGTGTGCTTGGTAAACTACAATTTCTGTATGAAATATATAAAATCTTGAACTGTTTACATATCTACACATTCATTACTAAAATTGAACTCATCTGATTCTGTAATTTTACTTGTCTAGTCTTTATACAAGTATGTGAAGTTTCTACATATAGCAAAATTACATTGAATTAATTTCCTAACATGAGATTTGAACCTGTGGCTTTAATGCCACATAATATTTATGCTGCACTCTTTTCTTGCATGGGATCTGAACTTTTGACAGTACTGTCACTTTTAAAATGTAACACTGACATTAAATTCTACATTCTGTAAACTAACAAAACATTTAATATCTTTAAAAACTTTTCTGCCTCTGTTTGTATCAAAATATTTATGCTTCTGCTTGAAATGCAATTTCTTTGTGAATCTTTGTAAACATTTTGTTTTGTTATAAACCTTAATAAAAACTGTTTAAAAAAAGATATTATTTATGCATTGCAGCACTTTACTACCATAATTAAAAAAGGTCTTAACAATGTCTGCTAAACAAAACAATAACGCAAACATTCATTTGCCAGATCCGTAACTGCAGTCCATTTACTCTGCAAATTAACCTGATTATCACTTCTGGAGTACCATATACATGTGCTTCCAGAACTGTACATACGTCAATCAATTTTTAAATCTATTACTAGCATGAAACTGTTACATTTTTTCTTACTGGTCAAAAAATGAATTGAAATTTCCTTACCAGTCTGTCTTTCTTATTTTCTCAGAATAAGATACTGTTTCTGAAAATTGGTAACTTGACTGCGTGCACTTCAACTGTGGCACCTAAACTGGAATTAATTTTATCTTTAACCCAAGACTCTGCGTGTTCCTGTCATAACCAATTTTTCAAATTCTGTACATCATTTGCACAATCTACTGCACACAAATTCTTTGTGTGCTTCTGTATATTCTGCAGCATTTTCATTTTTCTATAAAATGTTGTTACTGAAGTCTAAAACAACACATAACTCTGAAGACATCTCTATACCTAGTACAGTATTGTTACATTCAGAACTGCTCACTGGTGTAACATTTGACTCTACAAACCCTGCCATAGCTACACTTGTGCCCTCTAGCAGAGGTCTATTTATAAGTGAAATGTATCTGTCTGTATTAATCTGTACATTATTCAATAATTTCTTTTCTATAAACAATGAAATATTGTCATTTTTCTCAACCTTAAACAATGACAGATAAATAATCTGGTTTGGTGCCAGACTGCCACACCCTTTATAGATAAGCTGAAAATATTTTTTTATAGAACTAGCAACAACAACACTGACTTGAGCTATGGTATCCATGTTTTTCTTTTTTTTCCCTCAAAGCACTACTAATAACATTGACTTGAGCTATGGTATATATTTCTTCTTTATTTTGCCCTGATGTCTATGTATCATTTATGCTTGTGCTTACTTTATCAAACTAATCAAAATCTGCACTCTGATCCCTCTTATCCCCCCTCAGTGCAATATTTGCACTGACTTCTGAAAACAATATTTCATTCTGAACATCTGTATGTGAAATAATGTGAACCTGAGATATTTCAAATGTTTGGTTTGTGTTTTGTCTGGAAATTTGCATGTTATGCACACTGACTGTGTTTATGTCTGTATTTGCAATACTGGACTTAATCATGCGTTTTGAATTACATGTGCTGCAGCATTTACACTGATTTCTGAAGACTGAAAACTAAAATTTGTATTTAAGTCTGAAACCATACTGATATTAGAAACTGAATCATACTGTGAATTATGAGACATTACAATGTGCTATTTTGCTTTAACCCTTTAGCGTCTGGAAAGATTTATCATTCTTGAGCTAACAACACTGAAATTTAAATGAACATTTTTGGAACACAGTTATTTAGATTGCTTTATCCAGTTTTTAACTTTCAACCACATATTTACTGGTGCCTTTACTGTAGAAGTACTGTTTGACATATTTATACAATTTACATTTACTGATGTATTTAAAACTTTCTGAGATTTGCTGCCTGATTTAGTTAGAAAATGTGTTATAATCAAAATTAGCACTCATATAAGGAAAGTTGAAGTTACTTTAAGAAGGTTACCAAATATCTTGCAGCTTTTTCAAACTCCCTCTTGTACAGATTTTCTTGGCTCTGTGATGTTACAGTGAAAGCCTGTCATCTGCTTTAGAGATGGTGAAGTTTTCTGACACATTGCTCTTAACTTGGTATGTCCTTTACACCAGTACCTTGTAGAGTCTCAAGTTCTTTGAGACTTTACTGTAGATTTTTCTGAAGTAGGAACTCTGCTGCTATGTAAAATATATGTAAGCTGTCTGCTGACAGATTTTCAAGGTTGTTGTGGGGTTTTGGGACTTACTTTAACTGTAAATATTGTCCACTCCATTGGTGGTGGCTCACCATTGTAAGCACTGATAAGACTGCAGAATACGTGAATAAACTTGAAATAACTGGAATGAGACTGGAATGAATGTTTTTATATTTTAATTACCCAGAACTGTGATAAACAGGTTCCAGTCTCTGCATTATGTGCCAAATATTCTTGTACCTTTCAGAAGAAAAGTCTGCATACATGGTAGTTTGGTTAAGAATGTTTTATTATGTATGGTGGAGATAAATGTCAACAATATCTGAATCAAATCTTAATGTCTGTAGCTTCTGCATTCATTATACTGTCCACAAATTCTGTACTCAGAATGTCAAAACATACTGTCTCCAATAACATTACTGACAATTATGTCCATAGCTTCTGCACTCATATCTCTTTCCTCCTGAATAATATAATTAATATTCTGGAATGCTGGATATTTGACCTGCCTTTTGCACTCAATTTTAAGTGTCTATACCAAATATTTGAGAACTGCACTGCAGTGACTTTCTGCATATCAGTCCAAGTGAACTAACTGACTAAATGTGTCTGAATTACCTTCCAATAATACCAAAACCCTGTAAATTTCTACACGCCTTTTTAACCTTGGTTCCCAAGCCTCATACCATCTAATCAAGGTCTGTTTGTATTCAGTGTACTGTACATTCTGTTAGCACATTTCATTTTTTATCAGTATTCTTGACTGAAGGTTATTTTCACTTATTGAAAGTGCATTCATGAAACTGCATGCAAACTGTGAAGGCCTGCTTTAATATGGCTGCATTTTTAGACTTATGCAAAGAGAATACTGTAATTTTGTCTAAGAAATTACATTTAAATGAATCCTGATCTTACAAACTTATTCTTGTTTAACAATGCTGGATTACAGGTTCTACAAATATTAATGGGGCATAACAAAGGAAAAATGAATGAACTTAAACATAAGAATAGATGTATAGATGTGAGCATTTTTTGTAATCCTTTTTTTTGAGACTGTAAACACTTATATGACGGAATTTCAGCTAAACTGCAAAAACCCATTGCTACTATTATAAGTAAAAAAAACCCAAGAAATTAGACAGAGGTCTTTTGCATACAAGAACAATTTAGCATTCCATTAAGTGGTGACAATAAAACAGTACAACTAATAATAATAAACAGTCACCAGATAACACCATGTTGACTAATAATAGAGACTATCATACTGTTAAAACTTTAGAAGCAGATTTTTCCACCACTTCCATGCAAATCTCTACAATTAATTGGTCATTCTGTAACAAATGATGCAGTAGTAGGAAATGTTAATATTACCGACAGTAACTAGGATGCTATTGTAATAAATGCCACAAGATTTTTTGGGGAGAACCAGAGAATACATTTTTGATTGAGAGGAAGAAGCAGAGGATGAGGATGGATGATGCACAACTGAACACTTTTGTATATAATTTATGTAATTTTGAACTCTCTGAACCCCAGATGGCAGTACTCCAAAAAAGTTTTTCATTTATTCCAGTGAATTTAGTAAATTATGTAATGGACTTGAGACTGTATGTCAGAAAGTTCAATTTACATTATTTATTAAAATATATATTTTAATATTTTATTTTACTTATTTTCCATTTGTTTACCGGCTAAGTCTGACTGGACACAAGGTGACCGTTTTCAGCGAAGGCCCGGGGAGAAAAGCTCCAGATACATAGTAAAAAATTATAAAAAAATATATAAACATAACTATTTTGTACAAAGAGGGTAGAACATATAAAATTAGTAAAATCAGAGTTTTAAATGATGCAGCATACAGTGGTTAGAATATTGAGAAACAATTAAACAAGATATTATACAACAAATATATAATTGCTTGAACATAAATTGAAAAAGAAGTTTCCATAGACAAACAGGGTCATAAACTAGAAATCATAACTATAAAGGTGGCCTACCTATATAGAGAGTTTAACTAACAATGCAGAGAATGGCATGACTTTAAAGAAAAAGGTACTTTTAATCCTAATTTAAACAGCACTTTAAAAGTTTTTTTAGATTCTTGTGAATTTTAGTTTTTTTTTAGATTCTTGTGAATTAGAGTTTAGAAAATTGTTTTCCAGTCGCCATTTAAATGGAATAATTTACCTAATAAAGAAAGAGATGCATTACAAGAATTACAAGAAAATGATAATTTAAGATTTATGAAAGCAGATAAAAGGTTTGGTTTAGTAATAACGTACTTAGAACAATATAATAATAAAATGTTATTATTATAAACAGATGGTTTATGTTATAGAAATCTCAGCGAGTTTGATGTAATAACTAGTTTTAAAAGAACTGATTAAATTTCATTAGATTTACTATATCAACAGTACATAGATTTTTCATTATATGGTTTTTTATGGGTAGAACACCCAAATTAGGAAGAATATTTTGAATTACTAAAATACACAAAAACACAACAGATACACCATTTAGATTTATTGTGGTGGCTGACTTTTCTAAGACTAAACCACTTTCATTTATCTTGATGCATCAAACCCAGTTGTGCAAAAAAAGATAATTTTATTTAAAAGACTCTAGGGTGTGTTTAGATGCACTAAAAAACTACAAGTTTACTGGTAAAGAAACCTGTTTGGTTACATTGGATATAAAGTCAATGTATACATACTTTTTTAGGATATAGGTATTTGCTATTGGAGAAATTATTTAAGTTTATTCACAGATTTTTATAATGTTTTTATTAACAACATATGCCTTTTATTGGAACTGGTAATTAGTAATATTTGTTTGTATATGGTGAAAACATTTACCAACTAACTAAAGATGTAGCTGTGGGTGCCCAAATGGCACCTGTTTTTGCAAACTTATTGCTAAGTTGGTTGGAACAAGATTTTAAAAATTGGTGGATTAAATCTGTTTCTTTTTACAAGTGATATGCTGATGATTAGATACTGATATGGAATAACACACTGGAAAATTTTAACACTTTTTTAAATGAATTAATTCTAGTACAAGCATTTTGAAGTTTACTATGGACAAAATAGATAGTGAAGTTAATTTTTTAGATTTAAATATTTCTTTTAATATATCAAGTATGAAATTTATTAAGAATATTTACAGAAAAAAATACTTTTATTAATACTTCTTTACACAGTAGGAGTCAACATCCATATTTTATGAAATTTAATGTTATTAGATGTCAGTTTATTAGATTCAGTCATTTAATTAGTGATGATATTAGATTTGAACAAGAACCATAACATTCCATCTGTGTTGTCCATTTTCATTCTTCCTCAGCTAAATGGTTTGGAGCCAATCCTCAGATCTGGCTCAGCTGTTACTAAATCTCATGGCAACCAAAAACTCTTGAGCTTCTTCTCCCTTACCCATAATGCTCCAACCCTAAGTTACTTCATATCTTGTTTGCTGACTTTTTACCAGAAAATAAATGTTTAGTATGCATAAATATAGGAGATGTAAAATTGCATGTGCTCAATACAGGAAGAAAATATATCTGGAGCTCAATATCAAGGACAATGATGCCCCTCTAACAGCTCATTCTTCCAGAAGTTCAGGAACATAAAGGATGGGGGTTGGTGGACAGGAAGTTGAAGAAGAATAAAAATGGACAACACAGATGGAATGCTATGGTAGGTACATAACTTCTTTATCTCATGTTGTCAATTTTCATTCTATTCTCAACTGATGGGACAGAGTCCCCAGCTTCCTAAAACCCTAGGTGGACTCTAAGGAAGGATATTCCTGAGCACTGTTGAACCAAATGATGCTCTACCCCTGGAGACCAGATCACATTTTTAATAAGCAATAAACGTATGGGGAATAGCCCAAGTTGCTGCTGTGCATATGTTGTTTATGGACGTTCTGGAAAGAAAAACCTGAAGAAGTTGCCATGGACCTAGTTGAATGAAAACATACTCGTTGTGGTAAGGTAATACCCGATTTGCTATTGAAAAATGAAATACAATCAGTTAGCCATCTGGCTAAAGTTACTTTTGCAACTGGTTTGCCCAATTTCAATTCTGTAATGGAAACAAATAACTGGTCCTTTTTTCTGCTGTCTTTTGTTCTATGCAGGTAAAAATGTAATTGTGTGTGAACATCCAATAAATGTAACATGTATCACCCTTGTTTGCAAAATTAGGGAAGAATACTGGCAAATTAATGGTTTGATTGATATTAGATTCTGACACCACCTTGGGAAGGAAGGAGGCATTAGTTCGTAGTGTCATTCTTGTATCTCTGAAATTCTTCTAGCAGAGGTAATGGCTACTAGAAAAACAGATTTTCAAGTAAGATACTTAAGGTCACATTTAGCTTCTAGTTCAAAGGAGGAATGAATTAGAACTTGCAGTACCAGACTGAAATCCCATGGGGGAGTAGGGCCCTTAAATGGGGGCCTCGCAAGAAAGCTTTGCACCATTTGTGAGAGTTTGCTGAAGAACCTTAGAATCAAATGTGAAAATTTGATATTGCTGCTAACTGAATTTTAACGGTTGAGGAACTAACCCATTCTTTAAAAAGTAAGGCTAAAAACTCAAGTATGTTATGTACTAGAGCAGAAACAGGCAGAACATGGTTTTGTTGTGCCCAGTAAACAAATCTTTTCCATTTACTTGTATAAAGTTTTCTTGTTGAAGGTTTATGGGAAGATAAAAGGATATGCTGGACAGGGGAAGAGAGCATTGGTTGTCCGACTATTAATGGAATTAGAGGAACCAGGCCATCAGCCTGAGATTTCAGATGTTGGGATGGATCATGCCTATTGGGTGAGATAGGAGCTCTGGAGTCAGATCCAGGATCCAAGGTTGGTGAAGTAAGTGAGGCCAAAGGAAGGGAAACCATCTGCCAAGGTCAGTATGGTGCAATAAGATGACTTTGCTCTTCAATCTGACAGCTTTTTGTAGAAATTTTGGAATTAATTGGATTGGTGGGTAGGCATAAATTAGAACATGGGGCCAGTTTTGAAGAAGAGCATCTCTTGGTGATTGCCCCTGTGGGGAGATTAGTGTAAAGTAGCTGCTACATTTGTTGTTTAGGGGAGAAGCAAAAATATTGCAGCAAAGCTGGCCCCATCAATGAAAAATCATTTCCACAACATCCTTGTTGAGAGACCATTCATGAGGTAGAAGAATACACCTGCTCAGTTATTCTGTTATCACACTGGACTCCCCCAGAATGTGCATTTCTATGAGAAAGCGGTTGAATGAGATCACCCATTGCTATGCCCTGAGCACTTCTCTACACAAGGGGTATGATCTGGTCCTCCTTGTTTGTTGATGTACCAAACTATTGACATACTGTCTGTTTGAATTGCAATGCATTTTGGAAGGCCTGCAACACTAAAAGCACTCTTCTCATCTCTAGGATATTGATATGTAAGTTGGTCTCCTTGGGAGACCAAGTGTCTTGGACTGTGTTCCACAGAAAATGCCCCACAACCACAACCAGGAAGTGTCTGTGGCTACTATGGCCTTTGATTGAGGGGTAATGAATGGACGGACTTGTAGAACCTGATCTGACTGAATCCATCACCTGAGATCTCTCATGCATATCTGAGTAATTTGAATCAGAGTTAACATGGGTTGGTAAAGTACTGACCATTGTGTTGCTAGTATCCATTGAAGAATCCTCATATAAAATCTGGCTAAAGGTACTAGTGTTATCGCCACTGACATTGATCCTAGATCTTGAAGGACCAAGCAGGCTGAAATCTTGGTACTGCAGATTATTTTTCTGACCTGTGATCTTATAGTTTGAACCCTTGATGGAGGCAGTGAAACTATCATTGACTTTGTGATGAAAACTGCACCTCTGAATTCCAAATTTTGAGTTGGTTACAATTGTGACCCCTGATCAAGGAGGTAATGGGCCAGTCGTCTAGATATGGAAACACCCAGGATCCTTGCAGTCTCAAGTGAGCTGCTACTACTGCCCTATATTTGGTGAACACCCTGGGCACTGTGGTGAGACCAAATGGCAGAACTCTGAACTGATAATGACTGGCTCCCAGCCACATGTGCAAGTACCTTATGGATCATTTGTTCATCTTTATGTGATAGTACACATCCTGAAGGTCTTTTGAGCACATCCAGTTGTCCTTGCCCAGAGAAGGAAGAATGGACTGAACCGTGACCATCCAAAACTTGGTGTATTGAACTGACTTGTTCAAGTTGCTGAGATTCATAATTGGTCTCCAGTCCCCCGTTTTCTTTGGCACTAAAAAGAACCTTGAGTAAGTTCCAGATTCTGTCTAGTGTGGTGGGATCTGTTGGGTGATTCTTTTTTCTGGCAGCTTTTGTATTAAAATTGCTGCTTCTTCCCCACTGGGCCTGCATTGACCATTGGAGTCCTCCCCTGCCATTGGGAGAACTTTCTCCACTTGTGTCCTGGAAAGGACCCTGGGAATTTCTGAACCACATCTTTTGACCACCTTTTTGATTCCTTGAAAATGATCTCTGAGGGGCTGAAAAACATTTGTCCACTGCAAACAGGGTCCTTCCATATTTCTCACACCTGGGTAATGTGTCCTTCACTTTGGGGCCAAACAAAGATGTGCTGTCAAAAGGAGCATTGATAAACGAAGACTTGAAGGTTCTGCAAAATCACATACATGCATCCAGGCATGTCACCTGATGGAAATGCCTGAACCCCCTGCCCTTGAGGTTCCTTTACCTACATGTGAAATCAGCCTCATAGATGAATTCAAAATAGATTGCAGGTTAGCCAACTGAGAAGGCAGGGACGATTGGACCTCTGCAGAAACAGATCCTGAGAGGGTATTTGACAGTTTCTTAATCAAATCCCTTTGTAACCTTCTAAAATATTCCAAATAATTCAGTGATCTTAAAGTGAAGGTCGCTGAAGCATAGACACTCTTACCAAACCTGTCCATTACCACAGACTCCCTGTTAGGGGGATGAACAGTGGAACTCTGTTTGACAAGTTCCCTTTTGGTTGCTGCCACCAAGACCATGGTTTCAATGGGCACTCCTTTACCCTAAACCTGCTTATCTGAAGGTGGTGCCATACTCTTGTCCAGTCTCCTGGGTATGGGCTCAACTGTGTCAGGTTCCTTCCATGCCCGCTGAGAGACCAATTCATTAAGCTCGTTGGCAGGCAGAGTAACCCAGGAGGTATACGGGCCAGTACTGAAAGTCTACAGGAATACTGACTCCTCAAATGAAGGGTTGCTGGGCATCCAATCATCTCACTGTTTTAAGATCTCAAGGATGTCTTCAAATGAGACATCTTCAGGAGCTGATTGTGGCAACCCTTCACCTTTCTCAAAGTCTGTAGCCTACGTGACTGACTCTTGAGGAGAGTCCAAGTGCTTCCTCTTGCATGTCTTCTTCCTAGGGACCTCCTCAGTGGGATGCTCCAGGAAGGTATCAGAAGAAACTATAATATCCTGCTGGGAAGCCTGGGGTTCTCAAACTGGCTGCCCTGTGGTAAAGAGTGATGACACTCCAAGAGCAGAGACATCAAGGTAGAAAATTGAAGATGTGAGCAGGTTGGATCCATCCATTCTGTCAAGGCAGAAAAAAACCCTCTTCACAATCTCAAAGGCTGACTGCTCCAGAGAAAGAGAAGACCTTGGCTCTGAAAAGACAAGCTTCTGGACTGTTGTCCTCCCCCACTCCGAAAGCAATTTGCCCAAGGTAGAAGCCAGAGTCGAGCTATCCAGTACCAAGGCTCAGAGGGGCAGAGATGGCTCCGATGACTTCAGAGTCAGCTCTAACACCTTGGACCCAATAGGAAAGCTATGGCTCTGAAAGCCCTCTGGATCCAACAGAACTGCAGCACTCAGAGTAAGCTTCGGATATGATGATATTGTTATCTTTGGATCCAAGCTATATGGAATCAGAAGGCTCAGATCCAGGGACTGTGAAACAGTTAAAGGAATCAGAGGAGGAACTTGAAGTGGGGGTGTATTCAAAGGATGGACCTCTTGACCCAAGGGAGTGGGAGCTGCTAGGACACCTGTCTAAGTCTGCACCAAGAGGATCTTCCTCCATCAAACTTCTGGAAGAATAAGCCAAAAGTAAAAATGGGGACCTAAATTAGTGATGCTCCACAAAGGGTGACGGCACCCTTAAAGGCACCAGATCTATGGATGGCGAATATCTAGTCCTGGGAAGAGAAACAGGGCTCAAGGCAGTCAAATCCAGCAGCTTTTTTTGTCAGATGTGAGGTAGTTGGGTCCATCAATTTTTTTCTTTTTCAGATCCGAGGGTGAGGCTGCATCCATCTTAAATTTTTTTCCTGGATGGCTCTGAAACCGGGTGGATGATGTAGATGGTTTTGGAGATGAAGTATTCAACTGTTTACTTTTACTTTTGGGAGATTGATCTCCAGATATAACCTCTCCAAAACAGAAAGTAGTAAGCCTTTCAAGATAAGCTTATTCTTTCTTTTTACAAGTGGCCTAGGATTGAACCCATGGCAGATGGAACAATCCTTTTGAAGATGTAAAGGCCCAAGACAGTAAACACACATAGTGTGGGCATCTGACATTGGTAGTTTGTGCCCACACTTAACAAACTTTTTAAATCCAGCAGGGCCTTTTTCTGCCATAACTACAACTATAAGATAGCAAAATTAAAAAAAAGAACAGATATTTTTTTTTAAATATTAAAACAGAAAGGAAGAAGAAAAACTACCAGCAGTCGTAATAAATGACTACACCAAGTGTAAAGGGGAAAGGAAAATACTAACAACAGTATTTTAAAGGCGTGCACAATTGTACAATAGTTCAAGAGAAGGTAAGGGATAGGAACTATATAGAATGTAAGACAAATTAAAAAATATTAAGATTTAGAAGATAATATCACTTATCTGAAAACGTCTTTTGTGAAAAGCGGCAAATGAGATCTGAGGTAACTTGGGGTTGGTGCATTATGGGTAAGAGAGAATCTCAGGAGTTTTTGGTTGCCACAAGCTTTAGTAATGGCCAAGTTGGATCTAAGGCTTGGATCCAACCCCATCAGCTGAGGATAGAATGAAAATTGACAACATCAGATCCGCAGATTTCATTTGCATTCAAAAGATGCCAAACTGGCAATCTTCAAACTTGTTTTTAATTCCAGTGGGATGGCCATTTGATATCAGGAATGTTCTCTCTCTCTCTCTCTCTCTCTCTCTCTCTCTTTTGTTTTGACTACAAATGAATTTGCATGGATTACAGCAACAGGTGAGGGTTACCAAAACAAGAGTTAGCAAGATGACAAACCTCAGAGAACTTACTGGCTGCTACGTCTCACTGCTCAGCCAACCCCCATAACAGCTCAATTTTAACTTTTAAAAAAATATGATGGAGAGAGGTGACAGCAGGCAAAGCAGCTTGAATGTTTATAAGGGAAGCAATGTTTTTACTAGGCTCCTTTAAAATACAGCCCAGAAAAGCACAGCTGTGACTCACATGCATGATCAGTAGGGAAGCTGTATGCAGTGCGAGCCACAGCTGAAAAGAAATAAGGCATTTTTGTGGCTAGTAACAGCAGTGATTATAATAAAGATACTTTTAGAAAACATGTTTTCTTGAAAATTAGGAGGGGCTGCAGTCTAGTAATACCAGTTGCTTCTGACATGATGTCATAAGGAAACTTAGGGTTAAGGCCATATCTTCCACCTAGATCACTCCAGATATCAAATCTCTTCTGTTGGGATAGGATGAAAAATAAAGTTATGTACTTATCATAACAATAGTTCCTTCTATTCACATTCATTTAATGAGAGATCTGCGGTAGATAAGGAGAGTGGAGCATTATAGGATGGCAAATTGTTAAAGAGGCTTGAGGCTGGAGTACTGATACTGCCACATCAGATCCAATTAGGGGCACAAAGATCAACATGCCAGATCGGACAAACTGAATGAATAGGATCATGACTTAACTACTTTATCAGTAATACTCTTCATTTTAAATGTACAGGAAGCTTTGTTTTGCTGAAAACAAATTTGTCTAAGCAGTCCAGACTAAAACTTTGTCAAAATGGAAATATTTTGGAGAAATGCTAATAACATAGTCAAGACTCATATCTGGCCTTAGGCATAGGCCAACTATGTGGCTGCCTAGGGCACGCTCCAGCAGGGGAACTTTTCCAGTAATCTGGATGATGTAGGTAGACCAGGATGGTGTTGGGGGGGGGGCATTGTGGAGACCTTTTGCCTAGGGCACCAGTTGACCAAATGCCGGTCCTGTCATCAAGACTGATACTAATTCTAGCACATCTCCAAGTCTAGATAAGGAGGTCACTACAGATTACTTTGATGTTTTAGCCATTATTTCTTGTCCACTAAAACAGGCATTCCAATAAAATATCCTGATGACCAGCTCATATTCATCAAGCACTACTCCTTTAAACTATTAATGAAAATGAAGGGCATAGGAATTCATTCACAAATTTGTTCCATGTCATCAGAACCAACTAGGATGGGGCAAAGGGAGCTGTTCCCCTGGGTGCAAGCTGTTAAATGACCCAATTGTCATTTGCTAATGAGTACAGTACTGGCATATATTTAAGAATACATGGGAGATACCACAGATTTATAAATGGATACTGCTACTGCATTATCACTTGCAATTAGGAGCATAGTGTTTTAATAACTATAACAAGCACCTACCTACAGTTACAGAATAACTTTTCTTTGTTTTGGTCCTCAACTTTGAGTTGAAGAGGGCACCATTCCAGGGAACTGTCCAGGCCACTGGATGACCTAGCTATGGCTCAATCTGTCAGACTTTCAAAAATGGCTGCAGCTTCTTTTCAAGAAGTGCCTCACTGATGGCACATTTCCCATCTTATTGAAAATGCACACATAGTCTTTCTCTTTAAAAGCCAGAAGAATCACAGCTCCTAAGTAATTTAAAGACTTACCTCTATCCTTGAAAATGCTTTATATTTTCATACAAGCACTTTCTTCAACTATCACTGTATTATCACTACTACCCAGCAAAATGCTTGCTAAATATGGAACAAACTCAGCCCTCTTATAATGGACTAACACAATCTTTTGGGTATTGGGCATAGGTGATTGCACTGGTGGCCCATTCCTTAACTTTAGTAAGATTTTTGATGGCATACAGTGTAAAGTTTTACTTTTCAGAGCCCACATACTGGATCTGGGGTATTTTTCATCACAGTGGATGGAGCACTCTTGTTAGAGAAGCAACTCTATGTTAATCTTAATCAATTACTCTATAGTCCTAGGGCAGTACTCAGGAGTGCTTCATGGGTCAGTGTAAGACTTATTTTCATTTTTTTTTTGTTATTGAGGTGTGGCTGTCTTGTAGAAACTGACAAATCACTGAATTTGCAGATGACATTGCTCTGTTAGCCAGAGGTCCCACGGCTTAAACTAAAATCTGAAGTGCAGCCAGGCCTTTCCTTCTTAGCAGTCTAGATCAATTAAAATTCTATCTATCTCAGTATATTAAAATCTAAAGTTCTCTTCTTTGCTACTGAAAAAAATATTTAACCAGTCCAGCAAACTCCCTAGACCATCTTTCCCAAGGTGGGGAGATTATTCCTGAAGGTAACCATGTTATCTACCTGAGTGTATTTTGGACAAAACTTTCACTTTCACAAAATACAAAAGTGACGATGTCAAAAACATGCATAAAAAGTAAATATACTTTAGCAGCTTAAGGATTCATTCTCCATGCATGCACACACACATACATGCAAGCCTGATTATTTATTCAGATAGAACTCTAGATTATCAGACTGATTTTTGCTTCATATACTTCTTTGCTATTAAATCGGATGATTGATCTTTTCTTCTTTCTTACCTTTTTTATGGAATTATCTTCCATTTTCCATCAATGGCACTAATTTGCCTCCAAGGCTGAAAGGGGAAGTAAAAGCATATCTGCTCAGTCTTAAACAATTGCAAATACAGTAGACAGTCTTATTTGCCTACTGCAGAAAGCCTTAATCTGCCTCATGCATTACACTATTACACTCTGCATGGCTTCGACTTAAGACAGCTTCTACCTGAATGCATTTTATTAATGTATTTAATTGTGTGTGTTATTTTATTCAGTATGAACAAAGGTACTTTTAGAAATATGAAATATGCCTTTTTCCTTCTCTTCCAACTAGTTTATCTTCTTTTTATACAGTTTCATGTTGGAATTTGCTCCCGGCATCACCCCTGAAAAAAGGTCCATGGCTTAAACAAACAAACATATAATATGAAATGTAGATTATACAGTAAAGAGTCATTATTATTAAAAAATGTGTACACCTATTAGACATTGCAATCAGAGAGCCAATTGTAAATTAAGCATATCTGAATTGTAAGAAATCTGGCCACTGAAGTATTGTTGAATGGACAGAATAATCGTACTTTCATTATCTATCCAGAACTTTACAGAGCATTCACAATTTTCCTTAGATTTTTGCTTTAGCCTCATAAAAGTTTTGATTTTTTTTCCTGATAAATCACCAAGACCTACAGTCAGCCAGTAAAGTGAGACATTAACATTTTAAACTTCCTCTTGTTCAGAAAATGTTTGTTGATGCAAAACCTGTTGTTCTATTAACTATTCCTGATTCTCTCCCTTTGTCTCCCCAATATTTTTGGCTTTGTGCAGAATTCTTGAGCAAAGAAGCTGAAAGGTACATTGCTATAGATAAACTGCTGCCACCTCTCTTAAATTTCATTGATATACTGTGTAAATATATGGAGATAGGTGCGTAATCAAACCATGCCAACCATGGGTAAATCCTGTGATTCACATAGACCTGGTCATAGATTATTGCTAAATTATACAGTTTATAGTGCTTAAAAAGCATATGGTGGTTGTTTCTATGTAGAAAAAATAAGCAGGAAACTGAGGAACAGAATTACAGAACATCTGTCGGACATTAGTGCATCAGACTGCTTGAATGTAGTTACCAAATGTAACATGAACCCTGAAAGTGAGCACAACTTTGTTCTTGCTGTATTGGAAACAGTTCCTAGATACTACAGGAAAAGCAGTAGTAGGCAGAGTGATAAAATCACCTTTAGAAAAGGAAAACAATGGCAGTGTGTTCCTTGTGCACATAGACATGTCTTAAGTAACAGTGGCAGCACCAAATATAAGCTGAATAACAGAATTCTGAAATGTAGCAAAAACCTTGCTTGTTCTGATTCAGTTTTGCTTTGTGTGTATTTGGTTTAATAATTTTCTGCTGTAGGTATGCTTATATTTTTAACTAATGTAGTAAGCAGGGACAGCAAACACCACGGTGTTCTTTAGGAATTTGTTTTATCATAACAACACATAAAGACGGACAAGCTTTGAAAAATTTGGAACCGAAAATACAGCAACATATGGAAAATGAAAATACTTTGCTTAATGCAACTTATGTTACACAGCAACACTTTTGGTCTTAACAGGTGGCCTTGTGACACTATGTTAGAAAAGTGCTGACAGAAACAAAACTAATAGACTTGACAGCAACTTACAATTGGTTCTCAAGCAATGCTCAGTGGTTAACTAAATGTCTTTGCCTTGCACCAGGTCTTGAACCTGTGAGTGGTAACAGTTAGATTCCCAAAGTAAAGAAGATAATAGCAAGTCTGTTTTGCCATGTGTTGCCCTGTTGAGTGGAAACAGTTATAGAATCAAAGCAAGGCAAATAACAACAAATTCTTTAAACAGGTTTTGCATTGGCAAGCCGTGACAGTTCTTTCAGTTTGTGCCTCCTGGGCAAACAACCAACAGTCAGGGAGCACAGGTAACAAGTCTCTATAGACAGTGCTAGGTTGTACATATAAATTCCACGTCTTTGGCATACTCAGTAAAGCCTTTAACAGAAACAATTCTCTAAGAGATGTGTACAAATCTCTGGCAAATAAGACTGTCATTTAATACTTTTGATGGTTATGTAAACCACTATCTCTGACTTATCACTTCTTGGTGGGAAATATGGCCCACTGGCAGTTCCAAACTCTGAATAAATACTCCCTGAGTTGAATCTGAATGCACTGGCTTCAGTGCATCTCACTTCACAAGAAAACCCTCCAAGTTTCTCTGGACTCAAAAGCTTTCTTTTGCCATGTTATAAGTCATCCTGCCTGTTAAAGGCAACTGCTTCTAGTTGATTCTGATAATCTAGCCTAATGTTCCAGGTAATTCCCTTAAAGGGAACGGTCTCAAAAGCCTACTTCTATATGTTCCCATTGGCAAAGCTATTGTTTTCTCTCTCAGAACTCAACATATTTCAAGAGTATTCTGATGTACCCAATAATCTTGTCCTTGCCTTCTGGTACTATCCACCAGGCAACTCTCTGTGAAGTTATCACTCTGTGTTACACTACTTTCAGAAGTCCCAGTGTAATACATTTTTATCATGGTGCTCTACAGGCTATTCACAGAACATTAAATGCTTTTATGTGAATCTGGCTGATTCATGTATTTTTGTTTTACATTATTATTTTCCAGTCACAGTAAAGTTATATTGTTCTAGTTAAATATACTTGGTTTGCAGTATCTTTCTGAAACTATTTTGAGCTGGAATTTGTTTTATTTATTCAGAGCTGGGAGTTTTGTTTTTTAAGAGAAAGCTACCATTCTTCCTACATCTTTCAGTGAGAGGTCACCCAGTTTCAACTAATCTGGGGAGAAGGTTCATTGTGAGATATGATGAAATCCTTTCAGTTGTGGGAAGCCTAATGGATAGTGAATCTAAATGCATACATTTTGCAGAAGACAGAAACTGATCAAATTGCAGGTTTTGTCCAGTGACAGGTGCTTCATTTGTTTTAATTACATTTAAAATATAAATAAAAGAAAAAAATATATATAATTTGATAGGACAACCAGCTAAAAATGCAAGACTTGTAAGTAAAACTAACATTGTTTATGTTCTTCTAGGATAACAGAGTGAAGTGGTGCCTTTGTTATTACAAATGCATGCATATTCATATGCATCCATTGGCAAACAGCTATGATTGGCACTCTTGCTAGTTTACCATAATCATTGGTAATACACCAGAATATTAATAATGTACTAGAGCAAGATAAGATTCCTGAACATATATGGCCTGCTAGCTGCAATGTTTCAAATGCTCTGCCACTGTCTGTTAAAATTAAAGAATAGCAGTGAAAAACTAGAATGTTATAATTTATAAATGCTGAGTTATGGTTTATTTCAAAGGCATGATTTCATATGAACAGATGTTTCAAATCATAAGAAATATGCGAAATACAATATTCATGAATGTAAATATTAGGTAGAATTACGTAAAAAAAAGAAATAAATTAAAAGTATTTTGAGTAATAATGTATAAAAGCAATAACATGTTTTTCTTTTAAGATATGATGCTATACATTTTAATGCCTTAATAAAACATAAACTAAGTGGTTTCATTAATCCTTAGTAAACCGCAATATATGCAGTTGCACATTCTCATAATTTATGCTATATTTCTGGTCAAAGGCTGGAGCATGAACATATTTTCTTAGAATGAAATCAGAAACAGAGAAGCCAGAGCTTGCAAAATATTTGTAATTCCATGAACAAAATTACACTGAAATGCAAAATAAAGGATAAAAGAGTCTGTAATACATAATGTTGACTTAAAAAAATAAAAAAAAGTATTTTTCCATAGAATTAAGCCTTCTGTACTCCCCCTTATATCTGCACCTCTAAGTATATTAATAGTACGATCCTGTAATCTTAGTGGTAAGGGAAAGTACTTTACCCAACAATTCTATAGTTTTGCTGTTAACTCCTGGATTTACTTCAATTAAAATGTGAGTCAATGATTCAACTCAAGTATGTCAAATGTAATACAGGTAGTAATTCACTTCATAACGGTTTGCTTCCCTAAAAAAAAAAAAAATTGTAAGGAGTAAAAGAGAAAAATAGCTTATTAAGAGTTATCAAGATATTTAATTCTGTTGATATAGTCAAAAACTGATATTGTCAGATATTTGAGATGAAAATGCACCCTCCTGTATTCTGAGAATGAAGGAAGAAAAAAGGAAGTTTTACATTTTGGTTCAGATTAATGTCTGACATCGCTTCAGGCACAAAAGAGTGAGTTAGTGGAAAGGCCTACTCTAGTCTTATGAAAAACTGTATAGGGCTTGGAATACATAAGAGCCTGCAACCTCAAAACTCTTCTGGCTGAAGTTATTGCTAAGAGAAAAGCTATCTCTCAAGAAATATATTTTACTTATTTGTGTATTTTTATTTATCCTTTGTTGACTGGGTTAGTCCCACTAGGCTAGAGGCCTCTTTTCAGGGTAGACCCGAGGTGGTATTTTATACTCCTAGGGGAAATTTGGCCAGGGAATTGGGGAACTTCCCCTACTCTTTGGAGCTGCCAGATGGTGCTCCTACAGTAGCAAGGAAGTGGCTTAAAAGAACCAGCAGCATGGAGGAGGAGGAGAGAAAAACTACGGAGAGTTTAGATGTGGAAAGTGAGAATTTGGAGAAAAATGTTTTTGATACGGAGTTGCAGAATGAAAACAAAGATTCCTGTGTGGTGGATGTTACAAATGAGCAGCATTTAGCTTTCTCCATGAAGAAGGACGTAAGCAAGTCTCCTGATGTGGTGCAGATAACTGAACTGGCTTGCACATGATGTTCTGGTAAAATTAATTGAGCAGGATGATCCAGGTGACAGTTCTGCTGTTTTGTGGGATGACATGGCAGATGATTTTTTTAGAAGTGCTGAGGGCAGTAATATGGAAATGGAACCAAGTGATGTGGCAGCAGAGGATGCAGTAGTTAAAACTTATACAGTAATGTCAGGAAGTTAAAAAGGAAAGCAGCAACAAAATGAGAAAGTGTCTGATTTTGCAGCAGCAGATAATAGAGTAACTAAAACATATGTAGCAGAGATAGGTAAAAAATGAGAGCAGTAACAATCTATAAGTAAAACTATAAGAAGAGAAGACCAACTGTGATAAAAACAAAAAAAAATGACATTGTAATAGACAAATATTATGTATGGGACAATTTGGTAACTGTTTGAGATTTTAAAGCTCAAGAAATGTGGTCTTTTGTACATATTGGAAAAGAGACTTTTTATGACTTAACATTTGAAACTGATAGACCTGATGATGAAATTTCTGGAACTGTGTAACAAAAATAAGGACATTTATCTGTAGAATAATTATTTTATTCTGGTAGTAATTTAGATGTTAAAAAATGTTATTTTGCAGTTTAGAACTGACGAACTGGTACAAGACAATGTTAAAAAAATGCATGCAGGGTCTATGCAAAACTGCTGATAATATTATGAAAGTTAGAGATGTGAGAAGCATATGTAGCAGAGGGTAGAGGTTGAAAGGTGTTTTGAAATGTGAAAAAAAAATGTGGTGAAAGACTTGTCAATTGTTATTTTTGTGGCAGGTCATAGATGGACATTGAGATATGCTGGCCAGCCTAAATCGTATTTCATTTGTGGGGACTTTTCTCATTTAATTAATAATTGTATGAAGAACAAACAGTCCTCTGGGAATGAATGGTGCTGGTCAGCAAAAACGTAATGTAAAATAGAACAAAACAGCACCAAAACATGGCAACGACCACAAAATAACACAGTTTTAATAGAAAAGGTAAGCACTTTCATACATTCAATGTGCTTCATCAGACCATGTACTACACAAATCCAAACAAATAAATAGCAGAAACAGTATCAATTAACATTTCAAATCCTCCAATTAGAACATTTGTTCAATGAACTAATTAAAATTCATTTAAAGAGACATCTGGCTTTTAAAATAGGTTTAATGGAAGTCCTCCCATTAATACCTGGAAATCTATCTGCTTGCAGTGTTATAATCCATTACAATTCATAGCTTTCCGTGTAATTCCTAAAATCACCACCGCGCTTGTCTTGGTTTATTATCTCAGTAACTCTGAAACCAAGTATGTGTTCATGAGCAAATTCGAGCTATTGCTGGTGAACATCGTAGGTTCACTTTTAAAAATAAGAAATCCTTGAAGAGGCAATTGTGCTACAAGAAACATACACCTCCAGCAACGTTAGGGATGTGTAGCTGCTCTAGGTGTAATTTTTGTATATATATTGATCCACTTGTTGATTTTATTCATCCAGTTACAAAAAAAAAATATAAGTTCAATGTTACTGCTGATTGTCGCAGCAGGAAACTCATTTATCTGGCCAAGTGCAGGGCATGCAACTGTTTTTATATAGGTAAAATCAATAGATCCCTCAAGGAGAGAATGAGGGAACATTTGTATTACATGCATAATTTGGATGAACATAATGCTGTAGCTAAGCACCATATAGAACATGGTAATGAACGCATATTTGGTTTCAGAGTTATTGAGATAATAAACCAAGACAAGCGCGGTGGTGATTTTAGGAATAAGCAGATAGATTTCCAGGTTTAATGGGAGGACTTCCATTAAACCTGTTTTAAAAGCCAGAGGTCTCTTTAAATGCATTTTAATTAGTTCATTGAATGGATGTTTTAATTGGAGGATTTGAAATGTTAATTGATACTGTTTCTGTCATTTATTTGTTTGGATTTGTGTAGAGCATGGTCTGTTGAAGCACAATGAATGTGTGAAAGCGTTTACCTTTTTTATTAAAACTGTGTTATTTTATGGTCGCTGCTGTGTTTTGGTGCTGTTGTGTTCTGTTTTACATTTAATTAATAATTGTGACAAGGTACAATGTAACAAGTGTGGGGAGAAAGGACATACAGCAAGAAGATGCATAGCTATATGCAGGTTGTGTGGAAAATAAATGGACACTTTTGAATGGATTGTCAAGTGCAAGTAGTAAAAAATAAAAAATAAGTGGAAAGGGGAGAAAACATACACAAGGAAGGACAACAAGTGGCTGGGAGAGAGAGTGAACTAGGTGAAGAAATAAAAAATGGAGGGGAAGGAGAGAGAAAGTATATGAAGGAAGAGTGGTCAGGAGAAGGTAATGATACTAATATTTTCTTTGAAAATCTAGTCAGTGAAAAAACAGATTCTTAGGATCCATGACTGTTTACACATAAACCCAGGAAAAAATATTCAATTGGGGAAAGAGTAAAAATAAGAAAATGAAAATGTAAAAATACTTCCCTGAAACTTAAAAAGAATGAATAGCAACAATTTTGGAGTACTTTCAGTAAATGTGAACAGTATTATTAATACTGTAAAAAGGATGAGGATACTGGAATGGTGTGCTAATTGTGATGTGGATGTTATTCTGTTACAGGATATAAGATTCCTGACAGCTGAAGAAGGACTTCAAACAGAAAAATTGTGTGAATATAATATAGAACTTAGGAAGTGAATGTTGTTCTGAAGTTGTTGTGTTGTGTAAAAAAATAGTGAAAATACTACATGTAACATTGGTATGTATGGGAAAGTTAACTGTTGTGATTGTGAGGTAGACAGAACATGTTTATAGAATTATAACATTACATGCATATATAACTAGCAAGGAAGGACAAAATCTCTTCCATCAAATATCAGACTATGTGGTGGTTAACATGGAAATTATAACTGCAGGGGAGTTTAATTCTAACTTAAATGGAAAATGTAAAAAAAAAAAAAAAAGGGTAAAGACATAAAAAATAAAAGAAGTGATAAAATGTTGCAAATTATCTATATGGAACAAAAATTAATGGACTTATAGAAGGCGGACACTTGGATCTAAAATTGATTACGTTTGGGGGTCACAGACAACGATGCAGTTGTCACGGGGTTTTTTAGACAATTTAGCAATATGGATGGAGGCCATGGAAGAAAGGGAATATATTAAAGCAGAAAAGGAAATAAAACAAATAAATGAGAAATTATGGGATGAAACTGGAGAGTGGGAAGTGTTTCAGTTGTGGAATGATCATATAACCATGAAGGACTTCTATAAAACTGGGCTGAATGGTGGACAGAATTTAAGAAGTATAAACTGTTTTTTTCAATGGTAGAATAAAGTAAGAAAGGGAGATAAAGTAAAGTATGGAAAATGTACAGAAATGTACTAGAGAATTTAGAAAATAGTACAAGAGAGTATTATGATATGGAAAAAGAAATATATGAAAGAAAGTGAGAAGCATGGAAGAGGTAATAGAATTAGGAGTGTGTGCATGTCAGCATATCAAAATAATAGATTGAAAGTGCTAGTGAATCGGTGGCTGAGTAGAGAAATATGCATGAAGTGTGGTGTAAGACAAGGATGTCCATGAGTGGAATATTGTTTTTACTGGTAATGTAAATTATAAAGAAGCTTATAAAATTAAAGATGCTGTATGTGTGATGCAAAAGAAGGTGATGATTCCAGTAGTTTTGACATACAGAGATGATACAGTTGTAGTTGTAAAGAACAAAATATGGATAAGAAAAGTGTTGGTTTGACTGAATGGATGTTTAAAAGAAATGGGAATAACCTTGAATAAAGATAAAAGTAAGGGGTTGGATGATGTGGTGAAAACTGGGAGCGTGTACTTTTCAGTGACTGAAATGTCTTTGCTAGGGGTAAAATTTGGGAACAAAATGATGTAGTTATGATACAATGGGAGGGTTTGATGAAAGAAATGAAAAAAATCTGTCTTCTGTACAGGACATACAGATTAGCATTCAGGAAAAGGCTTATATGGTGAATGGGAAAATAGCATATATGTCAAATGTTTATATGACCCCAGAAAATATGAAAATGAAATTGTGAAATTGATGTTTTCTTTCATATTGGGTTCAAGATTAAACCCAGTAAGAAGAGTTGTGTTGTATGAGTAAAGATGAAGGGGGGAGGGCTGCTAAATACAGTTATTTACTGCTTGTTAAAACTTGTATAAAGTGGAAAAAGGAAGAAAATGAAAAATTAATAGTGAAAATATTTGAATATAAGTACAAATAGTTCTAGGAGATGATGAGAGTAGGAAAAAGAGGAAAATAATAAGTAAACAAATAAATTAAAAATTATCAAGAAGAAATACTAACATGGAAAATAAAAGTTGATGATATAGAGAAATATAGAAGGATTTGATATAATAATGTGGTGAAACAATATTATTATGTAGGTCCATGAGAACATTTATAAGAAGTGATTAAAACCATTAAAGTAAGGAAAATGTGGTGTGTCAACATAACAGAGTGAGAGGATGTCATATGGAGACTGGTAATAAATAAGTTACCTGTAAAGGGGAACATGGCATTTAAAAAGACAGTTGAATGAGTGTATTTATTTTGTGAGGATGGAAGAGACAACAAAATATGTTTTTTTTTTAAATGTAAAACAGTGCTGACATTCTGGAAAAAGTTTTGTGAAGAAATTTTTTTGAGAATATTAATGACATTAACAATACAGATATAAATATGATTATGTGTGGATTTTACAAGAAAAAAGAGACTATGTGAGAGGGGTAGATAAGAATTTATTTTATGTTATATGGGTTATTTGGAATGAAAGAATGAAGGAAATTTTGTTAAATGGGAAATGGATTTTGGCAGATATATTGCAAAAAAATTAGATTATGGTCGTGGAAGAAGGAGTGGGAATCAGTTATGGAAGGATAACAATAAGGATTTTGTAAGAAAAATGATAAATAGTAAATATAATAGAAGTGTGTTTATACGAGCCTGTATATTTTGTAAATATGTAAACAGTGTTTTTATGCTGTGTTAAATAAGGGACCCCTGACATATTATAATATCTGTATAAACCTTTAAAATATTTGGGGATAACATAGGTTTGCACAAAATGGTTTCTCTTGGAAGCCTCAGAATTCCATGTGGAGAAGGATGTGCTAAGAAGATGGAAACATCAAAATCTACAATCTCAGAAGGGTTATAAGATATTTATTTTTCATTTAATAAAGGAACAACATTCCACCCAACTTGTCAAACACTAATTGTGAGAAGGCATTAAAACTGAAATTAGCTAGACGAATTTCTTCGTCTTCCTCAGTCTAACCTTCAAAATCTTTATATTCACTGCCAGTTCCTCTTGTGGGGATTTGGGGAAATGGCCTATATTTTTGACAGAAGATTGGTTATTTACTGCATGCAAAACATTAAGACTATTTTAGAACAAATCATTGATATTTTCTGGCAAAGAATAAAAAGGAAGGGGTTGTTCTGTGTAAAAACATAATTAAAACAACATTTGACTAAATACTGCTCATTTGCAAAGAATCAAATCAGTTACATTAGCACGACTTTGCAGACTATTTATACAATTTGAAACAGCTTGCTTAGTAAACAGTCTGATGTATGTACTTTCTCTTGTACTCCCAGTTTTGTGTAATCTCCAGGGAATATTTTCTCAGAGGGTTGAGGTTTCTTGATTTAGATAGTACAGACATAGCCAAAAGTATTTAAATGCACACTGATCAAACACAACGCATAAAAATTAGCACAGGAAATTGCTCTATACAAAGGAAAAAACATTTTAGCTGTTACAGAAACAATAATTTTAAACAAAATTTTCTAGACAACAGATCTGCCCTTCAAACTAAGTAGTAGATTTTGCAACAGATGGTATAATATAACAAATAAGTTCACAGGCAGAGTGAGAAATACACATTTAGTATTTAAAACTAGCAGAAGTCCCCTACTCAGCTTCACAGACAGAATCTGAAACAGATCCAGATCCTTACACACAGTCCATACAGAACACTGTTGTAGTGCATGGAGCACCATGATTATGCTCCAGTATCAGGAAAAAAATAAAAGTTATGTACTCACCATAACTAGCCATCTGTGTTGTCCATTCTCATTCTTCCTCAATGTATGGGTTACAGACCAGATCCTTAGGTCTAACTCTGCTGAATACTACAAAGTTGGATCCAAGCTGCTCCCTGTAGCCATAATGCCTTAGTCCATCCCCAATACCTCAGACTGAGTTTGTTGCCCTAAAGCATTAAAGTAAATAATAGAAGAGAAAAACAGAAATTAAAGTAGGGCTGAAACCCAAAACTTCAGGTTCCAACAAAAAACCCATCAGGTCATTCCAGAAGATGACAGGAAGGGGAGGGGGTAGTTGAGGAAGAATGAAAATGGACAACACAGATGCTTAGTTATGGTGAGTAGATAACTTTTATATCTGATGTTGTCCTTTTCATTCTTCCTCAAAGTATGGGACAGAGTCTCCAGCTACATAAATCTTCAGTAGCACTCATGGAAGGATATTCTGGAGAACTGCTGAACCAAAGGCAACTCTGTTTCTGGAAATTAAGTTCATTTTGTAATGATTAACAAAGGTATGAACACTGGATTATGTAGCTGCTGAGCAAATATCATTAATGGAAGTTCTTGACCAAAAGGCAGAAGAAGTGGCCATGGATCTAGTTGAATAGGTCTTAGGTGGTCTTGGTAGACAGAGGCCTTGTTGACAATAAATCCAGGAAATGCAATTAGTTATCCATTTGGCCACTGTAACTTTAGAAACTGGAGACCCCAGTTGACTTGGCGAGAAGGAGACGAATAGCGGATCTGTTTTTCTGAATTCTGTTCTGTGTAAGTAGAAGCATAATTGTCTATGCACATCCAAAAGATGTAGCATGTATTTTCATCTGTTTCAAAATTTTGGAAAAAAGACTGGTAAATGAATGGTTTAATTAATATTAGATTCAGAAACCACTTTTGGTAGAAAGAAGGGTTGGTTTGTAAGGTAACCTTGTCTTTATGAATAACAATGTAAGCAGCCTTCGATGAAAGAGCCTGGAGTTTGGAAGTCCTTTTAGCTGAACCAATAGCCACTAAAAAGGTTGTTTTCCAAGACAGGTACTTTAAGTCAGTTTTTGCTGAAGGTTGAAAGGATTTTTGAGTCAAACCTTACAGTACTACTGTGAAATCCCAGGGAGGTGATGGATGTTTCAATGGAGGTCTAAGCAGGAAGATGCCTTTTAAAAAATCCTTACATAACTTGGAAGCAGCCAAACAAGGCTTTTTGCCCCTGAATGAAAATTAGATATTGCTGCCAACTGTACTTTGATTGTGGAAAAACTAGCACCTTCTTTAAAGAGGGAAGCAGAAAAGTCTAGTACAGCAAAGACAGGGGAATGAATGGGTCAATTTTATTCTTCAGAGCCCAAGTTGAAAATCTTTTCCATTTACTTTTGTAAATCCTTTTGTTGGAGTCTTTTTGTAAGTATAAAAATATATTTTCTCAGAGGGTTGAGTTTTCTTGATTTAGATAGTACAGACATAGCCTAAAGTACTAGGGAAGAAAGCCTGGACTGTCTGACTATCAAAGGAACTGGAAAAACCATGCGGTTAGTTTGAGGGCTAGGATATTCAAATGTTTCATCCCTGAGGGATGTGAGAGAAGGTCTGGACTTGTATTCAGTATCCAAGGAGGATAACAAATATGAGATCAAAGGAAGGGGAACCACACCTGGCAGGCCAAAAGGGCCAATGAGGATGGCCAAGCTTATCAACCGACTGGCTTTCTGTAAGAGGTCTGGAATCAGGTACTGGGGGATAAGCATAAAAGAGACTGGAGGCAAAACATGGACTAGAGTATCTCTTGGTGACTCCCCCTGAGGGGGGGCATCAGGACAAAATACCTGCTGTACTTGTTGTTGTGGGAAGATGCAAAAAGATTGCTGCATGGATGGCCCCAACAGTGAAAACTGTTCTCCTCCACTGATCGATTACGAGACCAATCATGAGGCGTGAAAATGGACCTGCTGAGTTTCTCACCCGATATGTTAGATTTCCCTGGAATGAGCATTGATACTAGAAAGTGGTTGGAGGGGATCGTCCATTGCTACACTCTCATAGTTTCTCAGCAGAGGAGGTAAGATCGAGTTTCCCTTTTTTTTTTGCATGTACCAGACCACAGACATGTTGTCAATTTGAAGTGCAATAGTCTTTACAGGAAGAGCATCATGAAATGTCTGCAGTACTAAGAGGCCTGCTCTCATCTCCAGGACACTGATATGCAAACTAGTCTCTTGGGAGGACCAAGTACCTTGACCGTTCTTCCCAAGTAATGCCTCTCTCACCCTAGTTGGGAGGCATCCGTGGTCACTGTGGCCAATAGGGAAGTTAGAATGAAAGACTGACCTAGGTAAATGTCGTCTGACTGTATCTACCAGCGAATATGGCTTTTACATATCTGAGTAAGTTTGATTCGAAAGGATATGGACTGTCCATTGAAGAACACATATAATGTAACCTGCTAATAGGACTAATACTATGGGCACTGCCATGGAGCCTAAAGCTTGAAGAATAAGCCTGGTAGGAGGAGCAGGATGAGAAAGAACTTGATGAACCTGAGATCTGTGAGTGCGTTTACTGTGAGAAGGTAAGGAAGCAATCTGATATCTTGTGTTTAGATGGGCACCAATAAACTCTAGGCTGTTTTCTGGTGTCAGTTTGGATTTGGAAGTATAGGCTGTTATGACTAGCGATTGACAAATATGGAGCAAATAGTCCCCAGACTATTCTAAAAGATCCATGGTTGGGGCAGTGAGAAGCCAGTCATCTAGATATGGAAATAATTGGAATCCTTGGCAAACACCTTGAGGGCTTTGGTGAGTATAAAGGGCAGGGTTCTGAACTGGTAATGACTGGCTCCCAGCAGAAAGTGTAAATGTCTACAGGAGCACCTTTCTACTTTGATGTGATAGTACACATCCTGAAAATTGATAGAGCATATCCAATATATCTTGTGTAGAAGAGGTAGAATGGACGGAACCATGACTATTCAGAATTTTGATTTCCTCACAAATTGGTTTAGATTGCTTAGATACAAAACTGGTCTCAGTCCCCCTGTCTTTTTTGGCACTAAAAGAATCTTGAGTAATTTTGAATCCTATTTGGTCTGGTGGGACCTCCTGAATGACTCTTTTGTCCAGCAGCTTTTGAATTTCTTGTACTGCTGCTTCCTTCTGACTGGGTAGAAAGCTGGGGAGCTTCTTTCTTTTGGAATTGGGAATCTGGGTAAAGGGTATGAAGTAACCTCTGGATATTATTTTTAACACCCAAGAGTCTTTTGTTACAGCAGTCCAGGCTTCTGGATGCAAGGAGAAGCATCTCCCAACTGCCTCCAGAGGCAGGCAGTCAGGCAGACCTTCAGGAGCACTGAAAGGGTCTATTGGAAAGGAATCTTGGGAACCTGATTTTGTGTACCTCTTCTACTGTGAGGATGACATCTTCCATTCAAACTCCCTCCTCTGCCTCTGAAGGAGTCTCCTTGTGAGTCCTGGAAAGATCCTGGGATTTATGGAATGGCATTTCCTTGCCACCTCTTTGATTCCTTGAAAAAAATCATTGTTGAGTAGAAAATCAAATCCCTATGGCAGATATAATCTTTCCTTCTCTGAGGGGAAAACGGCAAGAGTCAAGTGGGATAAGCTGATTTTTACAGAAGAACAGGGCAGATTGAGATTACCTAATTTGAAGGGGTATTTCAGAGCTACACAGTTAAGGCTCCTATAGATAGCACAAGCAGAAAACTATAATTCAAAGTGGAAAGGGATGATAATGAAACAGGGGGAAGCTCAAGAAAAAAGTAGAGACTGGGATTTTTGGATGTAGGCCTTTAAGGAGAATAACCATAATCATACAGAATGTTATTTCTATAAAGTAGCTTAAAGTATTCTATGAAGTAAGCCAACATGGGACTGGAGAAAGGAGATTCTGCCGGTAGATATGACTGCAATTAGGGTATAGACAATAGGCAAGAAAGGGCTGGAATTTATTGGAGAAAACTGGCAAAGGAACCAATGTAGTGGGAGCAAATAACTAGACAGGAAAAGATGATAGAATGGAAAGATGTCAAGTATTTATTTGGACTGCAGGTCCATTGCCTTCCCTATCAAGGATTGATATCAGAGTATAGGCAAACAGAAAGAAATGGGGGGGGGGGTCCTAAATAAAAGACCAACACTGGTAAAGTTTTTAGTAGAATCTAGAACGCTGACATTAAAAAAGGAATAATAGGTACAGCATATAAAATATCACATGATAACTATAAGAATCAATCAAAGTCAGTTAGAAAGGACTGGGAAGAGAAATTGGATAAGCAATTCATAAAAAAACAATGGGAGGATGTATGTATGTCTCCCAAATATGCAACAAAATATAGAAGATTTTTGATTTTTGATTGGAAATGTTTACATAGATGCTTTTATACCCCAAGTAGACTCCAGAGAATTTTTCCTCAGGTAGACAGCAAATGTTGAAGAAGTGATGGGGAAGAAAGAGTTAATTGGGAACCTGTTTTTGGAGTGTCGTAAGTTGGCAGACTTTAAGGATTCCCTGCGGAATGCACTGTCAGAGATGCTGGGTGGGCAGATTGGTGTGACAGGGGAGATGATTTTTCTGAGCTATGATACAGAATTGGAATTGCCTAGACATGGTAAGGGCTTGCTGTGTCTAATTATGGTGACTGCCAAAAAAGCAATTACTGGAAAATGGAAATCAAAATCTAAACCAACTATACTAGAAGTACTGAATATGGTAACAGAGATAAAACAACTGGAATTGAGATATTTAGAAAAGGTTAGGAGCAAACTACATAGGAAACAATTGGAATTCTGGGAACAATACATACAGGGGAGGAATGAGGTTTAAAAGAATGCAGGACTTAAATGAGATATGTAATGTTTGACTGAAAATAAATGGGTAGATTATAAGTGATGTATGTTGTTGTTTGTCTTTTGGCTTTTCCCGGTAAGGGGTCACCACAGAGGGAACTCTGGTCCGCTAATGATTGGCAGTAGATTTTTAAGAAACGCCAAGGTGCCAGCTCGATGCCCAACCTTCAACGAAGGCACACCCATTTACGCACGCATGTCTTTCAAATGCTACCCAACCATGGGGAGGACATGCAGACTCCACACAGAAGGCACTCCCAAGCCAAGCCAAGAATCAAACGGGAGAACCTCTTGCTGTGAGGTAACAACACTACCGCCGTACCACCGCGGCAAATGTTTGCAATTGGGAGTGTGTCAGTATGGTTTGTGATGTAAAATACTTGCAACTAGGATTGTGTCGGTGTGGTTTGTTTTCATTTATATAAATGTATGATTGCCTATGTCATAAGTAATGCTTTAATAAAGATGTTTCTTGTTTAAAAAAAAGACAGGAGTTAAATATTTATGTAATATTGATTAGTTCATATGATATTTATGAAGCATAATGTTTGTAAATGTGAACTTGTTAATACAGTTTGAATACTTTTATATAAATGCAAATCTGCTTGTGTTACAAGTGATAATTCAATAAAGGTGTTTAAAAAAAGAATATTTTCTACTTTATCACTTTGGGAAAGCATTTCTTTTACAGAAGGGCAAAACAAGGATGTTCCATCAAAGGGAGCATTGATGAAAGAAGACTTAAATGGCTCTGAAAAGTCACATAGCCGCATCCAGGCATATCTCCTTATGGCAGTGCCTGTACCGGATGTCTGTCAGGTACTTCCTGCTGCATGAGAGATTAACCTCATGGATGCATGGGAAACAGATAAAAGAGTGGGCAGCTAAGAAGATGATCTTTTGAAATCTTCTGCAGACACGAACTCCGAGAGAGATTTATTTTGATAGTTCTTTTGTCAAATCTCTCTGTAGTCTTGTAGAGTGTGCCAGTTAATTCAAGGACATAAGGGCAAAGCTTGCTGAAGCAAATACACATTCTCCAAATCTGTCCAGCACCACAGATTCCCCTTTGTGGGATGGACAAGAGAAGTTCTGTTCCACTAGCTCCTTTTTGGTGGCTGCCACCACAATCATTGCATCAACAGGGACTCGTTTGCTCCAGTGGGGTTTATCCTTTGGATTGGCTAAAATCTTGTCTGGATGGCATGGGATAGGTTCAACCAAATCCAGTTTCTTCCATGCCTGGCGAGAGACGAGGTCGATAAGCTCATCAGCCGGGGTAGTCACCCAAAATGTAGATGGGCCAGCACCAAAGACCTCCAGAAATACTGACTCCTTAGAAGAAGGATTATTAGTGGACCAACAACCTTTTTGCTTAAGGATCTCTAAAATGTCTCTAAATGAGACATCCTCAGGTGGTGATCTGGGGGTCTTTCCCCTTCCTCTAAATCAGTATCTTCAGTGAGAAATTCCAAAGGGGAATCTATGTGCACCCTTTTGCATGTTCTCTTCTGGTTAACTTCTTCAGGGGGATATTCTGGGCAGGTGTTCAAAGAGAGGGGTAGTTCTTCCTTGGGAGCCATCTGGAAGCTACATGGAACTGGCTGTCCCTATGGAGTAGGTCTGATTGGATCAGATCTCAGAACCATAGAGGGAAAAGGGATAGGATCCAAGGATGCATGAGAAACTGGGTCCCTAGAATGAGATAAGACCCCTTTGAAGGCTGAGAGACCCAGAGAAGCCATGGTCATCTACTCTGGAGCCAAACATTCCAGCACAAGCAGATCATAACTCTGACCCAATCCATGCTTTGAGGAGGGAACCAAACCAGAGTAATCTAATGCCGAGGCTTCAAGGGGCAGGGGTGGATCCAACATTATCAGAGTAGACCTTTGACCCCCCCAATCCAATGCCAATGCTTTGGCTCTGGGAGAACTGGTCATGGACATTGTCAGAGTCGAAGAAGTAATTCTCTTTGGATATGACACCAGAACTCTTGAAACTGTTAGATCCTGGGTCTCTGAAAATGAAGGAAGGATCAGAGAAGGAGATAAAACTGCATGGGTAGTGGCAAGAATTCTCACGGATCCAATGGGAGACAGAGATGATATAACTTTCATCTGAATCTGAGCTCTGAGGAATATTCTCATCATCCTATCCACATCTGCTTCAGAAAGACTCCTGGAGGACCTAATGGATGCTATAGTGTATTGAGGTTTGGAATGCTTTTTTGATGTTTGCATAAATGCAGATTGGAGCCAAGGGGAGATAGGATCCACTGTAAACTCAGGTGTGTGAATCCTAAGTGTGCATGATGTTCTAGGCTTGGGATTTGATGATTTTGGATCCGTAATATTGATAGGGCTGGATGATATGACAAAAGGATCTGAAGGCTTAGGGCCTGAAAGCTTAGGGTGCAGAGTTTGTCTTTTTGGATCCAATGATTTATAAATTTTCTATGGTGGCTCCAAGGAAGTTTTTGGAGACTTTAGAGGTGAACATTTCCTGTGCACTGAAGGAGCTTTTGAAGATTTAGTGGGGGGTCAGAGCCCCTGAGGAGGATGAAGATAAAGGTAGAAGCAATCCCTTAAGGATAAGCTTGTTATGCCTGTCAGCTATGGCGATAGAATTGAACAAGGAGACAAATAGCATAGTTTGTATTTAAGTGCTCCAAACCAATAGACATACTCTTTGTGGGCATCCGAGTTAGAGATTTTATGCAAACAGGAAGTGCATTTCTTAAAACCTGTTAGCTTATCAACCATGACAGAACAACCCACAGAGAAGAAAATATATAGGACAAAGAAGGATTTCATTTATTTTTTACAGGAAAGAAAACACCATCAATGCTAATAAAGCATACCCTGTTTAACAGGGTAGGAATTTAGAGAAATAGAAAGAAAGAGTACCAACAGTGGTACTTACAGAAGACTACTATAACTCTGAAAAATCAGAGAAACTAAGGGGGGGGGGGTTAAAATATATTAAGTATAATAGAATATAAAAGGGGAAGAAAGTTAGAGTAAAGCACTTACAGCTACATATATGGTAAATAAATGCTATGAGAGAAGATCCCACATCTGTCCACAATGGCAGCAAAGGAGATCTGAGGTATTGGGGCTGGACTAGGGCATTATGGGTAGAGGGAGGAGCTCAAGAGTTGGATCCAAAGTCTGTATTATGCATCCAAGTTGGATCTGAGGATCATATCCATAACCCATATGCTGAGGAAGAATGAAAAGGACAACATTAGTTAAGCTCTTCAGTAGAACAAGACCCGAAAACAATGTTAAGATCAGGTCTCACACAAAGAATTGACAGTGACGGCCATCAAACAAAAGTGGCAGAAGTCAAAACAGTTTAGTTTCTGCCTGCTGTCTATTCCATCATTCTCCCCATGACTTTATTTCAAAATGTTTCATCGATTTGTCTAGCTGTTTGACAGCACTTATTAAGTGCTTTGCCAGTTTTAAAAGCTGTCAAAACACTTTGCTCTTTTTCTTTCTTTTTTTTTCTTTTTCAGTAATGAGCATAAAATGGAGGAAATAAATCTTCATGCACAATAAAGAGTTAGGTTAAGATTTCCTATCATAACCTAATATTATGTGTTCTCAACGTGGATTCTGTGATTCACTTCTCTAACATCACTTGTGAGGTGAATTTCTTGGCATCCATGTCTGGAACACATAATAAGCAGGTTACGATAGGACACCCAGTGGAAACCCATGCAAATGCAGGGAGGACAATCACCGCAGCCGAGACTCGAACCAGAGAACCTCTTGCTATGAGGTGACAATGTTAACCGCTGCACCATTGTGCCACCCAAAGAAGGAAGAACCACTGCTGGCTGGTCCAGAGGGGCGTCACTACAATGACCTTGGGGGATTCTTTCTGAATCTTCAGAAGTTCCCTGGATATCAGTAAAAAGGATGTAAAAGCATACAGGAACATTCCTGTCCAAGGAAAGGAAAAAGCATCTGTCATCCAAGCCTTCTTGTATGCAGTTCTGGGGCAGAATCTTGCCAGCTGATTGTTCAGAGATGAGGCAAATATGTATACTTGAGGAACTCCCCAAAGATGGATCAAATCTTGGAAGACCCCCTGATCTGGTTTCCATTTATGAGTGTCTTCTCTTGTCATGCTCAGCTTGTCTGCCACACAGTTTTTTCTCTGATGGAATGTAGGATAACTGTAGAGTAAATCTGTGCTGTGAAGCTAAATCTCTAGCTTACATGGCTAGTCTGCAGTGGGGGGTAAATCTGGTACCCCCTTTGCTTGTTGATGTACCGCATGACTATGGCATTATCTGTAACAACTTGAATAGGTCCTGGGGACCACAGATGCTTCGGAGTTGAGTACCTTGATCAGGGCATGCATTTTTTTTATATTTATGGGCTTGTGTCTTTCCTTGGTGTCCCAAACATCTTGTACATTTATCCCTCCTGAAACTGCTCCCCAAGTAAAGTCTGAGAAGTCTATGATGACTGACTGCTCTGGACCATGAAGGGAAAAGGGGAGGCCTGGATTTATGGAAATTTGCTGTCTCCACCAAGTGATTTGTCTTCTCACAAACCCCAGCATTGGGACTTGAAAAGACAAAGGATTTTGACGCTGGGACAAGAGAGACTTCAGATACAATTGTATCTTTCTCATGTGGAGTCTTGCCAGGGGTATGATGAGAATCATAGATGTCATGACACCTAAAACCCTGAAGCATTCCCTCACAGTGACTAAAATATAAGTGGAAAACATTAAAAATAGATCTAGATATTGCTCTATTTTTCCTGTGGAGGAAAAGCTCTTTGAACTAAAGTGTCAAGTTAACACCTCAGGAACACAATCCTGTATGAAGGAGTCAAAAAGACGTTTGAATGTTCTCTTGGAATCCCAGCTTGTGTAAGAGATCTCTCACCTAAGTGAAAGATTCCTGACACTTTGAAAAAAGACTGCATAGATAAGCAAGTCACCTAAATATGGAAAATATGGATACCCTGTATCCTGTGATAAGCTATAATTGGAGCTATACACTTTTTGAACACTGTTGGTGCAATGAATAGTCCAAAAGGTAAAACAGAGAACTGATAATGTGATCCAGACACACAAAACTATAAGAAATGTTTAAAGTCTGGATGAATACATCTGAGATGATAAGCATCTTTTAAATCTAGTGTTGCAAAGAAACTTAAATGAAGAAGAATAGCTAACAGCTTGTGAAGTTACAGCATTTTGAACTTGGGCACTATCACAAACAGGTTTAGTAAAGAAAGATCAGAGCTGGTTTCCAAGCATTTTCTTCTTTGGTACTAAAAACATCCTCAAACAAAAAACCTTTCCCCAGAAATCACTGCTCCGGCACTATTAAGGCTGCCCTTGTTAGATCCTCTTCAAAAATCCTGCTTCACCTTGTATATGAACCATCAATATATACCATCAACGAGACGAGGAAAATTTCTGCAGTTTATTGTTAAAATCCAAAAACAAAATCCATAGACCAAAACCACATAGATTAAGCGCTTTCGTCTCCTTTACGGAGACTTCATCAGAATCTGTTTAACATTATTCATCTGCATTTTTATACCTTCCAATGATATATCTAATTGATTAATTAATCAATATAACAATTAACCACATTTAAAGAGACATTCCTTTTCTTAGTGTAGTGCTCCTGAATATGTTGGGATAACCCATATTAAAATTCATCATTCAATATTGTGAAGTGAAGTTACAGCATTTTGAACTTGGGCACTATCACAAACAGGTTTAGTAAAGAAAGATCAGAGCTGGTTTCCAAGCATTTTCTTCTTTGGCACTAAAAACATCCTCAAACAAAAAACCTTTCCCATCCTGGAAAGGAGAAACTGCTTCTGTCGCTCTGTAAGGCAACATGTGTCGAAGGATGGAGAAACAGAGGAGTCTGGTCTGGTGAGTGAAGAATTTCCCCCAGAAAGGAAGGAATTTGTGCCACTGCCATCTGTAACATTGATGGATAATCTTCAAAACCCATTTGTCTGAAACTATCTACTGCCAAACAGAAAGTTGGAAATTCAGACTTTTTGGAAGGGAAAGGGAACCGCCAGAATGGATTCCTGAATTAGTTTTGGAACCTCCCACCATTCTTAAACATCTTTTTACCTGCATTTTGGTGAGACTTTATTCTGTTTTTTGCTAAAATTAGAAGAAGGGTTGGAGAATCCTTTAAAAGTTTGGAAAAGGAGGGCTGAAAAATCTTAAGAGATTCCCTGTATCACCTTTCCCCTTTCTTCACACTTTTTGCTAACCTCTGCAGCAGAGGAACCAAAAACTAAATCTTTATCCAAATTTAAAATCTCATTTTTTTCACATCATATTGGAGGTTCTGAGAACACAGTTAAGCAAACCTAATCAAAACAGTACCAGTGGCTATAGCCCTGGATGAAGTATGAGCTGAGTCACACACACACACACACACACACACACACACACACACACACACACACTTGTGATTTGTGAAATAGAGATACTAAACTGTTTAAAGATTTTTTCCTCATAAAAAAATGCAGACAAAAGATCCTCTTACTTTTAGAATTAGTCAAAATAGGCTTTAATAGATGAGCTTGACAATTCAAAATTCTGAAAATCAAAGTTGCAAAAGCATACACTTTTTCCTCATAGTTATAGGTTCATAGGTTGGTACTGGGCTAACTGCCCGAAGGCATATATTAGCCCAGCCACGTTGTGCGGTATTCACCGCCGCTTTAGTAGTTCCCTAGACCCTTGTACTAGCAGCTAGTACCCTTGGCCCCTATCTAGTAGTACTGTTGGTGTGATCCCCAGTGTGAACTTTCTGTTACCCATCCACTCATCAAGGTTCCTCTTGAAGAGTGATAGTGAGGGGCTCTGTCTTATGTAGATTGGGATCCTGTTCCATAGTAAGGGAAGTCTCTGCGAAGGGAATCTATCCCTCCAGCATGTTCTATTCATTGTTGTGTTGAGGTTTATATCCCTAGAGCGTGTAGCTCGAGTAAATTTGGTTTTGCTAAGATGGAGCATGTTCAACAATTCTGGGTTGGGCATGGCTCTGTACGTTAGACAGAGATTGCCTCTGAGAAAGCGGTATGCAACAGAGAACAGTCTTAGCTTTTTCAATCGTGCTGCATAGGGCAGCTGTTTGAGGCCAGTAATCCTCTTGGTTAGGTACCTCTGTGGTTTCTCCAGCTGCTGGAGATGTCTAGCCAGGTACATTCCAATTGGTGCATTGTACTCAATAATGGGTCTGATGAGGGAAGAGTAGAGGGACACCATTACATCTTGATGTGAACCCTTTCATGATCAGATGGGTCACATAGAAGGATTTTCTAACCACTTTGGCAACATGGTTATCAAAGGAAAGCTGACTATCTACTTGGGTCCCTAGATCCCTTATTTCTTCTTCAGATTTCAGGGGATTACCTCCTATGTTGTAGTTTGCGGGTACTCTGTTTTTTCCGAAGGGGATTACTACGCATTTTTTTGCATTTAGCTTGAGACCATGGCTTTGACACAATGCATCAGTCTCATTTAGGCCCTTCTGGAGGATCTCCATGTCGGCCGGAGACTCTGTTATAGCACCCAGTTTGCAGTCGTCCGCAAACTTAGTCAGCCACAGCCCTTCCGTGCTTGCCTGTACTTCTGAGAAGTATATGCCAAACAGGAGGGGCCCCAGGACAGAGCCCTGAGGCACACCACTCGTTACTGGTCTGGATTCGGACATAGATCCTGCTACTCTTACTTTATGCGATCTGTCTGAGAGCCAGTTTGTGATCCATCTTGTGACGTAAGGGTTTATGCCCAGGCTGGTGAGCTTATCAATAATACCTGAATGGGAAATGGTGTCAAATGCTTTAGCAAGGTCAAGTTAAGAAATGTGTACCTCCTTTCCCTTATCTATAAGCTGAGTAACTGTCTCAAAGAAATCCACCAGGTTCAGGAGGCATGATCTGCCCTTGATGAAGCCAAACTGTGTGGGGTCCAGCGACTGGAGGTTCCCAATATCTCCATTTATGAGTTCCATAATGATTCGCTCCATAGCCTTACAGATCAGACTGGTCAGGCTTATTGGTCGGTAGTTCCCAGGTTCAGTTGTGACTCCACCCTTGTGTAGCGGGACCACCGTTGCCGTGCGCCATTCTATGGGCACATATCCTGTGGAGAGGCTGAGACTGAACAATAAGTTTCCTATCCTTGCCAGAAATAGTAGTAATGGAATTAACCAAATGTTTAGCAGCAGTAGCATTAACTAAAGCTATAGCTGCTGGGTCAGGTTTGGGATGATTATATAAAAACTTAAAAGACTGAGGAACTTTACACATTTTATCTGCCTTTTTAGTGGCAGCAAGCTATCAGGAAAACTGCAGACAGTGATACACACATCCTCCAAAGCTGACAGAACTGGAGGAATGGGTGAAGGTTCTGGAAATTCCTTCTGTAATAGCTCATGGTATTCTCTGAGAGACTAAGAGACCTCTGTGTTCTCCCATTGAAAACAGTGACACATTCTGGAAATATTCTCAGAGAAAGAGAAAACCCCAAAGGGAGAATCAGAAATTGAGGGCTCTGACTCTGAATTAAAAAATTGAGGAGAAAACCCTGCATCTGCCCCTTCATCTTCCTGTCCAGATTCAGAATCTTGAATCTCTTCAGGAAAAGAAGATTCCCTCCTTCTTTTACCAGAAACCACCTTATAACAAAGATCAGTGACCCGAATTAAACCCCGAGGCAGTCTCAGTAAACTACTCCTGTCTAAGGAAATTTAAGGAAGAGTAGATGTGTGTTTAGTTTTCTGGTTCTTTTTGGCAGGAAAAATTGGGACAACAGTGCTATTAGTGGCAGCAGCAGCTTTGACAGGGATGGGCACAGCATTCTGACCAAATAGGGAAGTCTTCTCTGTTCTCTCTCCCAGGACCAACAAGAGTGACTCCCCCTTGCCCCCCCCCCTGAGGTGACCCCAACAGCTACAGAGGAAATGGCTAACCTCCAGTCCATAGTGGCTCTAAGTGATGCACATAACTTTCAGCTGTACAGATTTTTGCAGAATGTCCATATTTTTCAACATATTTTTGGTCCATTTTTTGAAAACTTGTGGTTTTCTGTCAAATCACTGGCAAGTCATTAAAGATTGAAGTCAGAAAATAATGACAGGCATTTGAGTTTCAAACTTCATATCCTTTGGAAATTTTGTGTTAACAAAAAACATGCTATTCTATCAAATTCCTAAGTTTGCGAGAGCAATCTTTAAAAAGTGTCCCTATTCTTGGGCCTTTGTCTCCCCATTATTTATGGCTTTGTCCAGATTTCTTGCTCTAAGAGGTTGAGAAGTATGGTGCTACATCAGAGGTATTTGGGGTAAAAGCTAGTGGTCTCAGGAACCCCCTTTGGCCGCCACAGCAGAGTCAGCTACATGTGGCTGAGGTAAACTGCTAGCAAAGGCTACTTGCTTAACTTTGTTTTTCTGTGGCTGGAAGCAGGACTGACATTGACACCAGTAGTTTGTTCCATGTTCAAGCCAAAAATGGTGCCTCCTTCCAGAGAAAACAAACAACATTAGCTGGTAAAAATGTAAAGTCCTTAAAATTCACTTTTTTCACACAAAGACACAGTAAGAAGTACTTTAAATCACTTTGCCAGCCACTAAAAGTAAAATAAACATAAATACTCCACGACTTTTAAACTGACAGGAAAAAGTATGTTCCTGTTTAAAATATGGTTATGTTTTGTGACACTCCATTAAAAGACAAACTCTTAGCTTAAAATAACTTTCCTAAACATGACAGTACATTAAAACAACAATTTTTTAACATAAAAGGGTTTTCTCCAAAGTGAACTTATTTGCCCAGCAAAGGAACAGCATAAGCTGACCATTAATCCTTCCAAGCCCACAGAAGATCATTGTCTTGAACAACAGGAAAACTCTGAAGGACTTGGAACCCAAACCTATCTTTTTAGTCAGCTAAGCTTGAGCTGATTAATGGTTTGGGTGCAGGGAAGGTGCCCTGAAGCTTTGGAAGCTAGCTAGCTGTTACAGCCTATGCAGGATATAACCCATATAGCAAAGACTACTGCAGCAGTGATCAATATGATGAATATCAACAGAGATAACATAATGCATAGTACGTAGAAATTAACATGAATATTGTACTAACTAAATTTAGGTTAAATACATAGGCAAAAACACTGTTTAGAACAAACCACTGAGTAGAAAGGTTTGTTAAATTAAAAGACAGTACATTTTAGACGGTAAGTTTTTGACAGCTGTTATAATGTGTGGCTAGAAAGGATGCAGAATTTCAAACAGATCAAACAATTTTCTAAAGCTGTATTTGCTTTAGAATTAGTTAAATGAAAATCAGCTAACGTACTTATTTTTTCTGGTTAATTTTGGGTAAGCAGGACTGAGAAACAGGTTTATGCAAATACAAAATACAATAGGTTCATAGGTGATTACTAAGCTAATGACCCCAGGAGGCCTTTTTAAGCCTAACTATGCTTCCCTAATGTATCTGATAAGTTTTGATACCCTAGAGTTATTTTTAAGGATATATGTAGGCTTGGGCATGGGTGGTCAAGCATTTACAGGCTGCCTCTGTTTACTAGAGACATGGGTGTCAGACCAGTGGTAAACTTCTGATTCCCCATTCACTGGTCCAATTTACACTTGAATTGGGTTAGAGAAGAGCTTTTCCTCACATGCATGTGAAGCCTGTTCCAGAAAAGGGGTAGTCTCTGAAACACATACCTGTTCCTCCACCATGTCCTGTTTAAGTTGTAGATGAGGTTTAGGCCCCTAGATTGCATAATTCTGATGTTATCTGTTTTGCAGATGTGCAAAATGTCCATCAGAGTGGGATCAGAGGGTGCTTTGTAGTCCAGGCACAGATGACCTCTCAGTATTCTATATGAGACTGAGTACAGGTTTAGGGCTTTGAGGTGGTTCACATAGGATATATTGTTTATGCACTGTATTCTTTTTGTGAGGAACCTCTGTGGATGCTCAAGTGCATATGCTGGGTCAGGTACATACCGAAGGAGGTGTTGTACTCAGTAACTGGTCTAATGAGGGTCAAGTACAGAAGGACAATGACATCCTTAGATCTAGCAGTGATTGGTCTGGTGAGAACCAAGTACAGTGGAACAATGATGTCCTTATACCTAGATGCAATACCCTTGCCTGTAAGTTGCATGACATAGAATGACTTCCTTACTACCACAGACACATGATAGACAAAGGCCATGTTATTGTCTACATGCATTCCCAAATCTCTGCCCACTGGGCTACTTTTAGGTGTGTATAATTAATGTGGTTTACAGGGGTAGCTGTCTTCCCACGAGGTACTTTTATGCATTTCTTGGCACTAAGTTTTAGACTGTGGCTTTGGCACCCATTATTAATCTGTGTTAGGCTTTTGAGGGATTCTATGACTGTGCCTAAATTGTAGTTATCTGCAAACCTAGCTAGCCAGAGACCCCAGATGTTGGCCTTGACCTCAGAGAAGTAGATGCCAAAAAAGGAGTGGCTCCAGCACGAGCTTTGAGGGACAACACTAGTGACTGGACTCTTTGTAGAGGCAGACTCCCATATCCTAAATTCTTGCATCCTATCTATGAGCCAGCTGTCTATCCAACAGGTGACATAGGGGTTTATACATAATTTTGTGAGTTTGTCTATGATACCCAAGTGAGGTAGTGTGTTGAATGCTTTGGCCAGGTCAGAAAAGGCAGTATGTACCAGCTCTTGCCCATTGCTTCGGTGACCTTCTTGCAGTCTACCAGGTTTAATAGGCATGACCTGACCACAACAAAACTAAACTGGGTTGGATCTAGTGTCTGAACATTGCCTATGTCATTGTTTATCATTTCCATTGATTCTGTCAATGGCTTTACACGCAAGACTAGTCAGACATATGGATCTGTAGTTACCTGGGTCTATAGATGGCCCACTCTTGTTCAGAGGTGTACACTAGGCTAATGACCACTGGGGCCTTTATAAGCCTAGTGAAGCATCCCAAATGTATCCTGCAACTATATGAGCTGGCCTTTGTAAGCTTAGCCAGGCTTCCCAAATGTATCCTGTAGGTTTATGTGCCTTACAGGAGGTTATTTTCAAGGGTATATATATATATATATATATATATATATAAATAAATAAATAAATAAATATATATATATATATATATATATATATATATATATATATATATATCTACATGCGTTCACTACATAATCTCGAAATTTTGAAAAATTGAATTTCAAAATCTCTAGACCATATAGCTGAAACCCCTAAATACCGAAAGACCAGAAGCCCGAATTTCAAAATCCCAAAGTTCGGAGATGTTTAAGTAGCGCTTCTGGTGTTGTGGTTTGTGAATGGATAGGTGGAAGGTCAGGTAAGTATCTATGTTTAAGTGTGTTGGTTAGGGGCTTTAGTGTGTGTGTGTGTGTTGTGACTGTGATGTGTGTGTGCGAGGGGAATGTAGGTGTGTGGTGGTGTTTTTGTGTGTTTGTCTGTGTAGTGTGACCTTGGAGTTAGAATATTTAAGTAGGAGGGGTGTGGGGGGGCACAGCCCCCCACATGCAGGGTGCAGGTACATACTGAAGGGGGTATTGTACTCAATGATGAGCCTGATGAGGGTCACATACAGTGGAACAGTGACTTCCTTGGACCTAGATGTCATGTCCTTGCTTATAAGTTGAACAACATTGAATGATTTCCTTACTATCTTAGACATATGTCGGTTGAAAGCCAAGTTATTATCCACATAAGTATCCAAATCACTGACTGCTGGTTCTGGTGTATTATCAATGAGATAATTTCCTAGAGTGGGTGACTTCTCAAAGGGTATATTATGCATTTCTTGGCATTAAGTTTTAAGCCATGACTTTGGCACCAGTCATTGTCTGTTTTAGCCCTTCCTGTAGGATGTTAGTCTCTTGGGAGATTTTATGTCTGCACCTAGTTTGCAATCATCTGCGAACTAAGTCAGCTAGAGGCCTTGACATTGACCTTGACTTCCAAGAAGTAGATGCCAAAAAGGAGCAGACCCATTACAGAGCCCTTAGGGACTCCACTTGTGACCGTCCTCCTTGTGGAGGTGGTTTCCCGATCCTAACTTCCTTGCCCCTATCTGAGAGCCATTTGGCTTTACAGTGTGAAACATAGGGGTTTATAACATATTCATAAGTTTGTTTACAATGCATGAGTGGGGTACTTTTATCAAATGCCTTAACCACGTCAAGGTAGGCAGTATGCAGCATTTTGTCCTAATCCATTTCCTTGGTGACTCTCTCAAAGTCCACCAGGTTGAGTAGGTATGATCTACCTTTGATGAAACCAAAGTGGGTTGGATCTAGTGTTTGAAGGTTTTCTGTGTCCTTAATAATTTCCAACCTAGATTTACTTTCAAGCGAAATAGTAACATAAAAGATATGCTATGCATAGAACCTGGGTTAAAAAATAAGAAGGCTAACAATGTTTCCTCTGCACATATGTGAACAGAGACCTTTCCCTGCAGGCATTGTACAACATGTTGAAATGTGAATGATTTAAGTTATTTTATACATCCTGTTACGAATAAAAAATATACATTTGAGTTTTATGCAGATTGCCACACAGAGGATGTGGTTTACTTGGTATGCTGTAAGTCATATCCAAGTTTTTATGTTGAAAAAACTAATTGTAAGTTAAAAACAAGAATACTGCACCACTTGTCAACTATTAGGCAGAAGGATAAACACAATGCATTATACCAGCATGTTTCTAGCTTTTCAGATCGCACTTTTGTTTTTATGGTTCTGCATGTTGCACAGATGAAAAAGCGGGGGGGGACATTGTTAATGATACAGAGTATGCAGAATTAAGATGGACCATACAGTTGGCTGCTGATACCCCCACCTGGGTTAAATAGTTCTGTACCTATAAAACCAGCCCTAAAGAAAGGGCAGGTCAAGTATAGAAAGTGACTGTTTTTTAAAATTGTTTTAGTATTTAAAGACTGTCATGGTTATGTGAAGTTTGTCTGATGAAGGGTTTTTTAACCTAAAAGTGCTTAGGTTTTATAATAAAAGATTATGGCCAGTTTGGACTCTGTTTCATTTGTTTTTGGATCTGTTAATAATTTCCATGATAATTCTTACTATAGCCTTGCATATGATAGTACTCAGACTTATGGGTCTGTGGTTCCCAGGGTCCACTGTTGACCCACTGTTGTATAGTGGGATAACCTTTGTAGTTCTCTATGTGGCACAAAACCTGCCTGGAAGCTATGGTTAAACAGTGACTCTAGTGATCCCGATAGTTCATGTTTCAGGCTATTTAAGCGGCATCCTGTGATATTACTGGGGCCCATCTGTGCAGTGTTTTTATCATTAGAGAGTGCATCTAGGACTTGATTCCTATTCATAGTTGGGGGGCTATGCTTGAGGGTATTTCCAGGGGATCAGTAGGGGGGGACTGGAGCTGATTTTGTCAGAGAGCAGATATGCTATATCTTCTGCCTCCATATAGGTGGTTCTATTTACAATCAGTTCTGCACACTACTGTGTGCTGCCTTTGAGGTTTTGGACATAGATAAAGAAAGCTTTGGGGTTGCCCTTTGCCTGGGGGGCTAACTGTGCCTCAAATTTGGTTTTAATAGACTTAATTTGTCCTCTTAGTTTTTTGGCTAGGTGAATGAGAGAGTTTTTATCATGCTGAGCATAGCACTTCCTAATCTTGGCTATGACTTTTTTGTTTTGTTGTAAAGCCTGTTTATGTTTGGATTCCACCAGGGAGGTTTGTTTTTTTATGTAGCTCTGAGCTTATTTATGGGGGGTCACAGCTGTCTCTATGCATTTACTGGCATGATAGATCAAGGTTTCTGTGAATAATTTCATATAGGCAGCTGTGTTCCTATGGTTTTGGTGGTGCTTGAAGTTTTGACAGGTTATCACTTCTGTAGAAGGAAGTTTGCCTCAGAATAGTTCTTAAATGTTACAGAGTTAGCTGTCAAGGAACTGATTTTTATTACGGAGACAGCTTTGTGTTCAGATCCTACCAGACAGGATACTACACTGTGGGTAGATATAGTGTTGTCCCATTTTTCCGAGTACCAGGTTGAGTAAGTTTTCACTCCTAGTGGGTGTAAGGACTATCTAGTCCATGGTGGTTGTGTTTACAAAGTCCAGGAATCTATAAATCTGTTTATGAAGTATCCCAGTTTATAGTGGGATTGTTGAAGTTGCCCATGAATATGGTATTGGGCTGAATGTTGAAAGTCCATAGTAAATCTAAGTATGATTGAGTTATAGAGGGTGACTATAGCTTGCTAGGATATATGGGACATTGCCTAAGGAAACCTGGACATGGAGAAGCTCAAGCTCATCATCCTGTTTGATAAGTCTTGATGTGAGTTTGTCGTTTATATAGGTTGATACACCTCTGCCTTTGGTCCCTGCCTTTGCAGTAACTGGTCTAAATGTGTGCAAGACAGTGGAGCTCTGCATTGGTGAGGTGCTCTCTGTGGCTTTAAAACCATGTTTCAGTATCTGCACAGATGTTAATTTTTCAAATTAACATATTGCACAGTTATGTGATTTATGAATTTATGAATGCATGTACTTTTATGTATTTTGAATTTTGCATAGAAGTACAACACAGGGAGTATTGTGTAAAGTACTGGAAGAGTTTAAAATGTGAATAATACTTTTACAAGAATAACTACATTGCTTTGCTTTTAAAATACTCTTGTTTTAACATTTTATATTAATTGGATATGATAAATCAATTAACTAATTTAATTGACGATATATATATGTGTGTTACAGGATGTTGCGTTGTTCTGAAGAAGTTTCCGTTTTTTGGAAATGAAAGCGCTTAACCTATGCTCTATGTTTTTCGTTCATTAAATCTTGTGGAAATATATCTTTGGACTGAAGAGTCTGATTTGTTGAACTGGCACTTTGGTGACGTTTTTGGGACAGCCTTCATTGAGTCTGTTACGGGAATACTTTTTTCATCTGCACAGATGTCACACACTCCTTAGTGAGGAGAGCCTGAAGGGAGTGAAGTTTTGTGTTTAGGCTCCTGGCATTGAGCATTAACCCTTGGGTTAGTTTTGCTATGTTGGAAAGCTTCTCAGTTTGGCAAAACTTAAAAAAGGCACTATGGAGGAGATGCAGTTCTCCATTCACTTGTTACGAAACCCGTCTGGAAGCTACAGCTAAACAGTGATTCTAATAGTCCTGATAGGTCATAATTCATGGTATTAAGCTGGCATACTGGGATATTATTGGAGTACATTGATGCAATGCTCTTTGCCTTGGAGATTACATTGATGACCTGTTCCATAATGATAATTAGGGGAGATATGGATGGAAGCATTTCCTGAGGGGTGTTGGGGGGAGGTAAAAGTTGGAGCTAAATTATTAGGCCAATATATTTTTATATCTCCTGGCTCAGTTTAGGTGGCTCCATTCCGGCATGTTGTTATGTATTGCCTTTGAGGTTGCTGACATAGCTGAGGAATACCTCGTGATTGTCCTTGGTCTGAGAGGATATTTTTACCTCAAATTTGTCATTGGTAGACTTGATTAGTCCCCTGAGTTGCTTGGTTAGATTGGTGAAAGAATTTTTACCTTGCTGAGCATTGCACTTTCTAATTTTTGGCATGATTTTCTTTGTTTTGTTACACAACCTATTGATGTTGAGATTTCAATATGGTGGCTTGTTTTCTTACTTTGTCCTGTGCCTATTCTCAGTAGATACTGTTGTCTCAATGCAGCTGTTAACATATTTGCACAGGGTTTTTGTGAACAATTCTGCAGAGGCAGCAATGTTCTCAGCACAGGGAGAACATGCAAACTCTACACATGCATTGGCCAGAGGTCAGGAATGAACCATGCATCTTATGTTTGAGAAGCAAAGACCTTAACCAGAATTCCAGCCATTAAGTCTGTAATCAACAAGAGCACTTACTACTATGCAAATTGATAGGATAAAGAACTGTCATTCTTTAAGAAGTTAAATCCATAGATTACAAATGAGTTCCTGTCAAACAACTGAATGGACAGATTGTTGAAACTCATGTGGTCGAAGCCATATAATTGACAATTCAGTCCGTCGTACTGTTCTGACTGAGATCATGTTACAGTAAGGATCAAGACATTTGCCCTTTTTCCCACTGTGGTGTGAACTTGGAGTTGGTATATCTAATAGCAGGGTGCAGGGGGGTGCCCCAACTGCAAAAGCATTTTTTGTGTTGTATGCTAGTATTGTTTGCATTTTAATTTTTTTTCAGTGGACTGAATTGTCAGTCATATGGGTTTGACCAAATGGGTTTGACTATGTGTCCATTTGATCATTTGACACAGATCCATTACAAATGACTTTGTGGACCTGAAAAGGGATTATATATCATTATCAGTTATCAACAACTCTATTTCAAATAACACAACTTTTTATAGTAAACTTATATGCAATATAATTATATATAATATAGCACTACTACAGTCTTTATGGCCAGTGTAGTCCAGCTTAAGATTTACTTTAACTCATAGCAAATGACAGTCAAATTTCACCTTATACATGTTGTATAGTTTGCAAATGATTCTGGCCAAGATTTCTTCAAAACAAAGACATAATAAAATTTGCAAAAAATATATATATATATATATATATATATATATATATATATATATATATTTATATATATATATATATATATATATATATATATATGGATCTAGGACGTTTGCTCGAGTGAGCAAATGACCGAAATCCAAATGGCCGGGCATACTTACGCGAATGTGCTTTTCACCGAAGAAACATTTCGCATAAGTATGACTGTTGGCGAGGCTGTACTACGGTGCGAGTAAGGTAAATTTCCCATTTCTCCACTGTAGTGCGGTCTCAGAGGGAGAATATTAAAGTAGGGGGGTGTGGGGGGTGCAGGGTGGCTTTGCCCCCCTTGCTAAAATGTAAATGTAGTGGGGTTTTTTTTGTCACACGCTTTAACGAAAGCAATTTTTCAATAAAAGCGCTTTTGTTAAAGTGTGTTTGGGTTTTATGGATTTGGACGTTTGCTCAGTCGAGCAAACGTCCTAGATCCATATATATATATATATATATATATATATATATATATATATATATATATATATACATACATACCTATATATGCAAATTTATGTATATATATAAAAAAAAAAAAAAAAATATATATATATATATATATATATATATATATATATATATATATATGGGTCCCCTTCAGTAGATCGAACATATAACAAGTTCGAACCTCATATGGCCGAGACCATATGTTCGAACTTGTAAATGTTCACTCGGACTGCATGGAGCTCTGCATACAGTGCGAACAGGAAGATTTCCCTTTCCTGCAATGTAGTGCGATCTTGGAGTTGGTAAATTTAAGTAAGGGGGGTGGGGGGTGCAGGGGGGAGTAGCCCCCCCCCCGCTACAGATGTTTAATTTTGTTTTTTGTTGTTTTTTTCTTTTTTTACTTCACTGTTCGAACTATATATATGAATATGGACACACCTCTGCCTTTGGTGTTCTGGTCCAGGTTAGATGGCCAAAATGTGTGGTATGAGTTATAGCCTGGTAATGCAGGGGTGCTCTCTAGAGCCTTGAACCAGGTATCAGTCACTGCAGAGATATTGATGTTCTCCATTTTAAGGAGTGCCTCGAGTGAGTGCCTTTTGAGATTTAGACTTCTATCATTGAGCAGCATTACCCCCAGGTTTTGCTTGCTACAGATCCCCCACCTTGCCCCAGGATTCCCACTTCTCTTTTCTTGATATACTGGAAAATATTAGGGTTCAACCAAACACCCTAATAATGGGCGATTTCAACTGCCCCACAATTAACTGAGAAAGCTGCTCATGTACCAACTCCTTCACTCAACGCTTTCTCGAATTCATAAATTCCAGTGCCCTGGATCAACTTATCCACACCCCCACCAGAAGCAACAATATCCTAGACCTAGTCATTACCAACATGAGTGACCGATGTTCCACACCTGAAGTCAACTCCTCATTGGTCAGATTTGACCATAAGCTAATCACCCTAGATATCCGCATCCCGCCCCCACCCACCATTAAGGAAACCATGGTAAAAAATTTCTCCAAAGCCAACTTCATGTTTCTTAAGACAGAAGTGGTTAACTTCATGACACCCATGCAGATGGACAATACAGTTACGACTGCTGAATCCTACACAAATGCACAATATAAGCACTTATACGAGTGCATGGATCGTGCTATCCAAAACAGAACCAAGACTCTATCCTCCAAAAAAAGGAAGCCAATCTTGTGGTCCTCTGCCACAAACAAACTTTACAATGGAAGGAAGAAACTGTTGCAAAAGAGAGTAAAATCCCATGAGTGGAGGAACACCCTGGTCAGCCTCAGTAAGATCCTCCAAAGCTAGCTACGAAAACAAACTTGCCACTGATTTTAAGGGCAACCACAAAGCATTCTATAGCTATGTCAAGAATCTCAATGGCAACATCCAGATCTGCTCTGAGTTACAGCACAACAGCATGAAAATTACAGAACCAACTGATATTGCCAACATCCTGGCAGATAGGTTCAATGCTAACTTTACCCCCTCCCACCCCCTAAAGGGCCCATAGCTGTACAGAAAGAATGCAGAGTCCCTGTAATCACATCTATGCAGGTAAAAGCTGCACTCTCTAAAACCAAAAACACAGCATCCATGGGACCGGACAACATCCCAGGCTGCGTTTTACACGAACTTCAGAACGAACTGGCTCCCCACCTAAGCACTATGTTCAATCATAGTCTCATGTCAGGCTTTGTGCCCACTGAATGGTGCACAGCAACAGTTATCTCACTCCACAAAGTGAGACCCACCACTGATTCTGGGAACTATCGCCCTGTTAGCGTGATGAGCCTGGTCTGCAAGGCCATGAAACATATCATCATGGAACTCATAAACAAAGACATTGGTAACCTCCAAACTCTGGACCCACCCAGTTCGGGTTTGTGAAATGAAGATCATGCCTTCTGAACCTGATCGACTTCTTTGAGGCAATCACCAAAGCCGCAGACGAGGGTAAGGTGGTTCACATAGCCTAGCTTGACCTCACCAAGGCTTTCGACACCATCCCCCATTCTGGAATTATAGCTAAACTCACTAAACTAGGTGTAAATCCCTACATCACAAGATGGGTTGCCAAATGGCTCACTGACAGACCCCATACTGTAAAAGTTGCAGACTCCAAATCTGACTTCAAACTAGTGACAAGTGGAGTACCACAGGGTTCAGTCCTGGGACCTCTCCTGTTTGATATCTACTTCTCTGAAGTACAGGCTAACACACAAGGCCTCTGGCTAACAAAGTTCGCAGATGAATGCAAACTGGAGCCATAGTCGAGTCCCCAAATGATGTGGACATCCTACAGAAGGGCCTCACTGAGACAGATGCCTGGTGTCTGAGGCATGGCCTCAAGCTCAATGCCAAAAAGTGTATTGTCATCCCCTTTGGTACCCATGAACTATCACATAAACGGCAGTCTACTTAACGCTGAATGTGTGATAAGAGACCTTGGGACCCAGGTGGACAGTAGTCTTTCCTTTGATAATCACATTGCCACAGTAGTCAGGAAATCCTTCTATGTGGCACACCTCATCACAAAAGGGTTCTCATACAGGAAAAAAGAGGTCATTGCTCCCCTCTACTCTATACTCATTAGACCCATTATAGAGTACAATGCCCCTTTTGGAATGTACCTCACAAGACATCTGCAGCAGCTGGAAAGGCCACAGAAGTAGCTCACAAAGAGGATTACTGGCCTCAAACGCTGCCCTACACTGACCATCTCAAAAAACTCCAGCTTTACTCTGTAGCATATCGCCTACTCCGAGGAGATCTCTGCCTAACATATAAAGCTATGTTAAACCCAGAGCTGTTGGGCATGCTACACCTAAAGAAATCCCAATCCCTCCAAGCTACGTGCTCTAGGGACGTAAACCTTGTCATCACAATAAACAGGACATGCTGGAGGGATAGATTCCTGTCCCAGAGACTTCCTATACTCTGGAACAAGCTACCCATCTATGTCAAGCAAAGTTCCTCATTAGCACTCTTCAAGAAAAATCTTTATGAGTGGATGGGAAATAGGAAATACACCCTGGGGATCACTCCTCTGGCTCTGATCGACAGGGGCACAGGAAATTAACTTTCTTGGGTGGCATAAGCCAGGGAACCTTGTTGGCTAGGCTTACTTAGGCCCTTGGGCCGATAGCCTAGTACCTACCTATGAACCTCTAAATCTTAAAGGAAGGCACCATCACAGACATAGTACCTTCTCAAATGGATAAGCTTGCTTGTCAATCGGTGAAGTACATCCCTCCACGCATACACACATGCAGGTTAAGCAGATGCTGCTTTTATGTCCTGTGTGATAACCCTTTGTTTCTGCTCTGCCAAGATGCTAGTGTTCTGTAGTAAAATTTTAATTAGTGTGTGCTCTTTTGCTTCTTTTAGCAGGTCTTTTTAGATTTTCTGTGATAGCATGTCCCTATAAATGTTTGAGATCAAGGTGGTGACCCAGCCTGGAGAGTACATATTGGTAGATGTACAGAGTATTTACTATTCCAGGAATGAGTTGAACCTTCTTTTGTCTGCCATGTAGGTTAAGCAGATTCTGCTAATGTGTTCATTGTAATGGGCTATTATTTTTGCTCTATTAACTGCCAGTTTTTATAGTAAAGTTTTGAACAGTATATACTTGTTTTACTGCTTGTAACTGCTTTGTTCAGATTATTTGCAACCAAGAATGTGGTCCTGCTGCCACAGATAGGAGATGACATGCCATAATTGCAAGAGAAGCTAAATTAGACCTACAGGCTATATAGGGTTGCCAGGACTTCAAAGATGAGTTATTGCATCTGTAGCATGTACAAATTAGCATTTGTTCATATTTCTAAAGTTAACTTATTTATTTGTGTGTCTTTTTGCTTATTTATTTTGGACCCTTTTTAGCAATGACCTAGGCTGGTATGAAGGACACTATGTACAGAGTGTTTGTACAGTTCATAGATTGTGTAAAAGAGCAAAATGCATTGCAGATTGCACTGTATGTGTGATATGGCTTTCTTGACTAGCATGCTTAATGTAAATAATAGTTAGTATTACAAAGTGTGGCTGACATTTCTTACATGGTTTGCAACAATAGAGACATATGACTTACTTATAGATCTAACATTTGCTATTGAGCCGTACGTTGATTCCTTTAACTATGGCCTTGGAATCAGTTGCATTTCTACAGTGCTTAGTCAGCTGTACTCTGAATGTGACATAATTTGGACAGTTTCTGGTATTATAAGGAAAATTGATCCAGGTGATACGGGCAATCTTTATTAAGGCGTTCGCCTTGGTGACCAGGTCAAAGGGAGGTCTGACCAGGGAGAAGGTATTCTAGCTACTGGATGGGAGTTTGCAAGAGATCCTGTTCCCTAGGTTTGCTGCAAGTGGTTAGTTATTCAGAAACAGTAATTTATAAATTGGTGAATTAAGTAGTACTGTGATCCTGGTAGTGATTTGCAGACGATTTGCTTTGGCTGTAGAAATGCAATAATATTCATTTTTATTGGAAAGAAGAATGAACTATAGCAGCAGTAGAAATGCAAAGGAGTCTTCAAGCACTAAGCTATTGTGATCAGAGCAGTTACTTGGACCAAAACTAATTAAGCAGTAAATGTTTCTTACTCACCATTGCTTTGGTTTTTGTTAGCAGGTTACAATATGTAGCTAATAAATGCTAATACAGACTTTGTGACTGTTTATACATCTTCAGGAAGTGTCAGAATAGCAATACAAAACAGAGAAATTAAACTCATGGAGGAAAGCTAAGTCTTTTGGGGTTTTAATACCATGACAGGACTGGGCCACATTCCTAAGTCAAATTGTGATTAAAGTTTGTGAAATTAGTATTGTTTCAGTTTTTGTTATTAGCCAAAAGTGCTCTTCACAGAACCCACAATGTGCCCAGAATTGACTTTGTCTGCAATTCATATGGAGTTACATGTATTGGTAGCATATCTAAATTGTTTGTTTGTGTCTTTCGGCTTTTTACGGTTAGGGGTCGCCACAGCGGAACTCCGGTCTGCTAATGATTGGCAGTAGATTTTTACATGCTGGCTTGCCGGGCCTAACTGACAACCATTAAAGAAGGAACGCCCAATCACGCATGTCGACACAGAGAAGACGCTCTGAGAATCGAATGGGCAATGTCTAACTGTGAGGTGACAATGCTACCGCAGCACCACCACCACAGTCAGTATTGGTAGCATATCTAAATAAGACTGTAAATTCTTTTTTATGATATCCATTGCTCCTTCTACTATTGGAAGTGTCTGTGTACCATTCTTCGACATTGACATCATTTCTGCCTACAAATCCTTGTATTTTATGACTTTGTATCTCTGTACGTAAGACACTGTAATCACTGGGTATAGCAATTTCAATTATCAATGCCACTTTTATGTTCTTTTCATGGACGACTATCTCTGGTTTTCTCATATATTTTTTGAACTGTTGGTAATGGGTATCACATGTGATATAAACTTCATCATTCTCTATAATGCTTTGTGTCTCATGTTTCCAGTTCTTCCCAGCTACTTCAATATTATAATGTTTACACAATTTCTAGTGCAACACTCTTGCCACATTATTATACCTTTCAGTATACAGGCCCTCTGCCATTAGTGTACCACATCCAGCAACAAGATGTGTGATGGTTTCAAGTTCTTTTTTTACAGAATCTGCATTTTTGTTTCTCCCATATGCTCAATGGACTTTGTAAACCAACGTGTGCATAATCCACTATCCTGGGGGCTAATATTAACCTTTCATCTTGTGGTTTAAATTCACCTCTCCTTAACCATTTCTGTGTCAGATTGTGATCAACATGAGGCTTTTCAAGGAGTTTTCCGTACTTGCAAATATATTTATGCCTTTTTTATATTTCTTGGCTTCTCATCTGATCCTTCTTCTTATATTCTTTCTTTTGTTTTTTGGCACATTCAGTTTCTGCCAGATTTTTGTCTCCTACTGGTTTGGTTTCCATTGCATCTTAACACTAAAGTGCTTCTGCTAATTTAAGCAAGAAAGTCATCTTAGATTTGTTCTCTTCATGTTTCAAAACTTTCACTATGTTTGCATCTGCTGAGGTGAGCAGCTATGTATTGCAGTCTTATGACTGCAGATCTACAAATGTAATCAGTTTTGAGGAAGCCCATATCTCCTTCAGAACAAGAAATACATAATCTTGGTATACACTAATTTTTATATATCATTTGATAAGTGTGATGCATTTTTCTTGTTTTCCTGTCCAGCTGAAGGAGTATCTTTTGGGGCCAGTCAATCACCCCAAAACTGCAAGTTAAAACAGGAAGAGCAAATTGGTTTATAGTTTCGACTTTGTTCCTAGATATCATGACTGCTTTCAGTATTATAGTATTCTAAAATATTCTCATGCTTTGTTCACATTTGTTCTTGTTTTACTGTCGATTCTTTATCGATTCCCAAATATTTATAATTTCCTCCTGCACAAGTTCCTTTATATCACATTCTTGTCCCAGACTGATATTTTCTTGGTGCTGCAGCTTTCCTGCTTTAAATGTTGCTTTTGCACATTTATCAAGACCAAATGACATTCTAGTATTGTATGAGAAAGTTTTGACCACATCAGGTTGTGCTTTCAGCTCATTTGATGAACTATACAGTTTGAAATTATTCACAAAAAGGAGATGCAAAGTCTTTACACTTTGTTTGGGAGCCAAATTGCAACCATGACCTAATCTGTTAAGTAGGCAGCTTACTGGGTTAAGGGCAAGATAAAAGGACAGTTGTGACAAAGAGTCACCCTGGAATATCCCCCTTTGAATTTTTATCCCTGGGATAATAGTTTGTTCTTTATCATGCTTAGCTGAAAAGTGGTTTGCCACTATCTCATGGTCTCTGTCATGTAATTTATCAATGCAGGGAGTATCTTATACATCTGTAAGCTCTCCTTTATCCATGACTGTGGAATGCTATCAAATGCTTTTTTATAACCTGTCCATGCCATACTTAGATTTTTCCCCTATTTACTATTCTCCCTTATGTCTTTATTTAACAACAAATGAATCTTTGTTCCATATGACTTTCTTTTGTTACCATTTTTGTTTTAGTGCCATGATTGAGTTTTCTTCTAAACGACTATAAACTCTGTCAGCATTAATTCCAGTATATAGTTTATACATTGTCAGAAAGCAAGCTTAGTCTATAGTTTTTAGGATAGCTTGAAGGTTCACTCTTAAGTAGTATAGTTTTTTTCTGTTGTTAACCAGGTTAGTGTCTGTTCCGGATGCCCATATAAGTAGTTCTTACTCAGGGCTAAATCTTCATGTGAAGATGTTAATACCAAAAGTTAGGTACTGCACCTGTACCAAGGCTTTCCAGTTAGGAGCTTTTCTTAATTTCGTTTCAATCTCTATGGCAGTTACTTCATCCCATTTCATATCGTGTACATTTGAACTTGTTACTGTTTCTTTTCCTTTTTCTATCCATTCTGCATCTTTATTATGTTCCACAGGGTCATCATAGCTGATGATAGGTGATATGTTACAGACGGGTACCAGTAAGAGTGAAAGGGAAGGTCTACAAGAGGGTAGTGAGACCAGCTATGTTATATGGGTTGGAGACGGTGGCACTGACAAAAAGGCAAGAGTCAGAGCTGGATGTGGCAGAATTAAAGATGTTAAAATTTGCACTGGGTATGATGAGGATGGACAGGATTAAAAATCAGTATATTAGAGGGTCAGCTCAGGTTGGACAGTTTGGACAGAAAGCCATAGAGGTGAGGTTGCATTAGTTTGGACATGTGCTGAGGAGGGATTCTGGGTATATTGGGAAAAGGGGGCTAAGGATGGAGCTGCCAGGTAAGAGGAAAAAAGGAAGACCTAAGATAAAAGTACAGCAAGATGCAGAGGAAAGGAATAAATGGAAACAGATGATCCGCTGTGGCGGCCCCTAATGGGAACAGCTGAAAGAGAAGAAGAAGAAGGGTCATCATAGCTATTTTTCCAAAATATGTCTATTTCTTCTTTTTTTCTTTGTGTTTCTATTCCTTTTGCTTTGTTTCCCAATGTCTATAAAACTTTTTTGGGTAATCAATTAACTGCGTATTTTGTACTTTCCCTTTATATTTATTTCCATATCTTCTAAATTTTTCTGCCTGTGCTGGTCTTTAATTTAGTATTTTCAGTAATGTACAATAGAGCCTGGTCTTTCCAGATCCTGGATGCTGCTTTTAGCACGTCTATCTTTCTAAGTATTTTTGTCGATCTATTCCCTCTTCTATACTCTTCTAACAATGACACTTCTTGTCTTAATAGCTTTACACCTTTCTCCATTTGATGCTCCCATGATAGCATTTGATTTCTTCCTTTCCTTTATTGCTCTGTGTTTTTGTGGAAGAATTTATGTGTTATTAATTTAGCGGCACAGTAATAATATCATATTTAGTTCTGTTACATCGCATGAATTTCTGTTAACAGTCTTGATTTCTGTGTTCACCTGTTTTATCAGACTTCTAACATTGTGGGTCTTATTGTCTTTCTGTAATTGATTTTTTTCAGTATTTACGTATTATCGCAACCACATTTCCAACAGGAAAACCAGCTGTTTTCCAAGCCGTAGTCGTGGTAATCAAAGTAGTAAAAGTTTCTAATGAGGACAATATAACAGTCCTTATGACATCTTTCTACCTTTTTGGCCGATAAATAAATACATAGTTTTCCTGTTTTTCTTGAAGGTAGACGTGCGGACAAAATGCAACCCTGACTGTCGTAACCCCCTAATGAGTTTTACTCATTCTTGCATGGTACCTGTTTGACCCAACAACTTTTTATCACTTACACAGACTTTTGCGTTTCTGTACACAGAACACACTGGTCAGTTCATAAAACTCGGTGGTGAAATCTGTCATCCTAACCATGCCTCTGAAGCATGCACAACCGTCCATGAAGTCTGCCTTTGTTATTGTTTTGTTGCTGTGTAACACGTACAACCTACATTTCTGGAACAAACAACTGAGGACATCAGTCAGCAGAGGAAGGAGAAATCTTTCAGGTTCCTATTTCATATCCTTCAAGACATTTCTGTCACTGCAAAGATTTTATTGCACCATCTAAGTTTATAACGGCACTGTTTAAAAATTTCTCTCCAGTTTGAGGCATTTCTCCTGAGGTGTTTTTGGCTGTCTGTGGAATTCTTTAAGAAAGCAATTGACACATCTCGTAACAACATAACACAGTGGCAAAACTATTTCAGGGCCTGATTAGCTACAAATAACAGCACTTAGGCTAAAAACATTTACAGAGGATATCTTGACATGGTTTGTACTAAAGACACATACATACACTGCAATTGCCTGCTACATTTAGAATATCAGGTAGTGAGTCTGGAATGTGGTTGCAATAATACGTAAGTACCTTTTTTTCTTTGATCTTAATATGTCTATCCATTTCTATTAAATCAAGCAACTATTCTCTTAGGTCATTTTCTTCTAAACTTAAGGCACATTTTTTGCTCTCTGTTTCCTGTGGGCATTCTAGAGAACATTCCAGAACATCTTCCTGTGACTATTCTCTTCAGCTACATTCTACATCATCCATTTCTTTTTCATATGGGAACTCACTGGGCTATCATGCCACAACACTGACTGTGTCAGAGTTGCCACTGTTCCCTGCTCCTTCCCTTGGTATGCAACTGCAACTAAACTTTTGTACTAGTTTCCTACTGAAGGCTCCATATTGTCTTCATATGGTAAGTGATCGGATGCTCCATTACTAATCCTCTTTTCTACTTTCCCCTTTTGTTATCTTATTTTTGTATTATAAAGTTTTCCATATCCGTATACTTTTCCAAATATCTTTGGTGCTGCTTTTTTGTATTGATTGTTTTCTCATTTGCATAAATATTGCACCATATTAAATCTGTTTTTCTTTCCCTTGTCCATATTTCTTCTTCAGATGTCTCCCGCTCCACCTGTTTCTCCTTAATTTGGGGACTCATTGTTCCTTCCTGCTGTGACATAACCTGTGTTAGACTTTCTACACTAAATCCTTCACTTCACAGGTATTCTATAACTTCAACTTCTATTTGTTTAACTTCTACTTTATTAATACTCTGTTCTATGCCCCCCCTTGTGATCTTGTTTTTGTATTGTGAAATTTTCCAAATTTGGGTGCCTTTGTCTGTTACTTCTCTTCAAATATCTTTGGAGCTGCTTTTTTGTATTGATTAGTTTGCCTTTCTCCTTTGCGTAAGTATTGCACCATGTCAGATCTCTTTTTCTTTCCCATGTCTGTGTTTCTTTTTTATGCCTTTAAAAAATCTCTAGGTTTTGGTCTTTATATTTTTGTACTTCCTCTTTTGCTTATTGTTCCAAATGGCCCAAAGTTTCTTGGTCTATATAATGTTTTTCATGGATCTGTTGTACTAACGAACACAAATTTGCATTTGATGTCTTTGACAATTTTTCTTGTACAAGTATTTTTCTTTCCTCTAATTTCTCTCCTAATCTTTTTGAATATCTCCTATCTGGAAATTCTGGGCTTCTTGCGCAACAGTAAAAATACAGGGTCTATATCAGATCATCAATGTTTTAAAACTTTGAATGTTCTAATATCGACCCGTTTTGAGCGAATTCTAAAAATAGCGAAGCTGCAGAACACCAAATTCTTTCCTAGGGAAAGAATTCGGTTGGCTGGTTCTGTGGCTTCGCTATTTTCAGTGCTGTGGTGGAAATTTACGGGTTGGGTTCAGTTAAGTGCGTGATTGTGTGGTTGTTAGGATTAGGGTGTGGGTTAGTTGAGTTAGGGTTAGGGTGCGGGTTAGGTGAATTAGGGTTAGGGGCGGGTTAAATGAGTTAGGGTTAGGGCGCGGGTTAGGTGAGTGTGCGATAGTGATGGTCCTTAGGGTTAGGATTTGGGTTAAGGTAAGTGAATAGATAGTAATGTATGTATAGTTTAGTGTAGGGTTAGTTGGAGGATTATAAGTGTATGTGTGTGTATTGATGTTTTTTAGGTGTGCTTGTGTTGTGTGTATGTGTTTCGGAATAGCACATTTTTTCCCCAAGGAAACAATTTGCTGTTCTGAATGTTCGATATTATGTGGTTTAGATATTTTAGGTTTGATGAAATAGCATTCACTATTTTCATCTTTTGATAACGTGATATAAATGCAAAATACATAATTTCTTCCTTGTCCTCAATAGTCCTCTCTGTCATCTTTATGGCTCTTTTTTGGCCTGTCAGTTTTTGTGGACTACTACTTCCTTCTACAACAGGGAGTGCATCCTCCCCTTAAGCTTGGCCTAACCCCATTCAGGAAATGTTTCAGTGTCTTGAGGATTCTACACTGTCATTGTTTTTCCAGCTCTGGCACTATTGCACATACCAGAATTGGTCACTTTTTAATCCTGCAACTTGTGCACCCAGCTATCTTCTTTATTTTTTTAACATACATCTGTCCATGATGTGCACAATATAAAATACAGTCTATATCAGTGTCTTCTTGGTGAGATTTTATGAAAACAGGGTCCACCACATGACGGTACTCACCAAGACTTGAGGATGAATTCATTTCCAGCAATACTAGTCTCCTTTTCTTGTTGAATTTATCATCTCTCCATTTGGACCCCTTAGTCTGAGGTGCTGCACACTCATTTACTGCCTCCACTTTTTCTTTTTGGAGTTTTATAATCCCCTTCCTATGCAGCAGTGCAAGAAGCATGATGTTTAAGGATCCTGCCCATCAACCAGTGGAAAGTGACTGGGGCATCATGAAGGCCAAATGGGAGAGCTGTATATTATAACAGAACTTCTGGAGTTACAAAAGGCAGTTTTCTTCTTAGCTTCCTTACTCAGGGGAATATGCCAGTGATTTTTCATTAGGTCCAGAGTGCGTAGGAACCTATTGTTTCCAGCCATTCTCTGAGATGATCTAATCTGGGCAGAAGATAAATTAGAAATGGTGTCAAGTTGTCTGCATTCATTAGAGAACCTAACGGTTCCATCTCATTTAAGAACAAAAAATATAGAGCTATTTCATTCTCAGTAGAACTCTTTCATAATCTCTAGATGGAGCATCATTTTACCTTGTCTAGGATTGCCTTTCTTTGAGATTCTGTGATCCTGTAGGGTTTCAAATTTACCTTCTCCCTTGTTTAGGTTTCTTTGAGATGCTTCATTAAGTTAGTTTTCTCAGACAGTTTTGAAAATATTTCTTTGTTTCATCACAGGGACTCCTGCGCTTCCTATTTCTGAGTTGTTAAGAATGTATTATCCACCATGACATATATTACAAACA